>NW_028258485.1:0-300000 GCF_053883595.1 Heterocephalus glaber
GCATTTCCCTGTGTTAATATTATGTCTATACATTCATTAAAGGACCAGCCCCCAGTTCCGTATAGTAAGCGTGCTTTCCTGGCTACATCATTGGTCCATGATTTGTCTCTTCCATTTAACCTTGATTGGGGGGGGACTCCTAGCCATGAAATCACTTACCATAAATCCATATTCAGATGCCAAGCTCTTAAAATGGTGAAGTAGAAAGAGACCTTCAGTTTGGGACTGGTTCCAGTCCATAATGATTTCACCAAAACATTTATTCAGTCTCATGTTGGTCAGGTTTCAGTCACTGGGACAAACTGTCTAACACACACAACTCACCAGAGAAGAGTTTCATTTTGTTGGCCCACGGTTTCAGAAGTTTCAGTCAGTGGTTGGCTGGCTCCAAGGCAGGCACATCATGGTGGAGAGGCCTGGTGGAGGAAAGCTGCTCACCTCATGCTGACCAGGAAGCACTAAGAGAGGGAAGGGGCTAGGGGCAAGATATAGTCCTCAAAGTCAAGCACCCATGAACGACTTCCTGCATTCAATGAGGCCTCCCATCTCCTAGTAACCCATTCCTCTATGACCTCATCAAGCCCACTGATCAAGTTAGTGACCTCACGATTCATTCACCTCACAGGAATCTCAATCCACTTAAGTTGACAACCCAGGGACAAATTTATACTATCTTTGAAATAGACTTCCTAGATTTGCTACCAGAGGGTGGTAGGCAACTGTGGACAGGATCTTGTAACTCCCCTATCGATCAGGGTGGATCAACTCTCACAAGAAGAAATACTGGAAGCTTTCACTTTAAACCTAAATGAGTATATGTGTTGGAAATAATTATTTGATTATATAATGTCATGGGTGACTCCTAAATCATGAGTTTTAATCCTTCTCATATTTATGGGCATGATGTAAGCTCCATATTTCAAGTACTCCTGCTGTGAATCTTCCCATAAAATAAAAAGCCATTCTTTCAAGAAAGTTATAAGTTGTGGAGATCTGAATGAAATTTGTTTTTGTCTCCGTGTCTTTCATCTTTTTAAGGGCGAATGGCTTCAGAAATTAATCTGATCTTCATAAACTCAAAATCATTTTTGTTTTCATGTTTGGACCACTGGAACTTTGGGCGTTTGAAATACCTCAAAGAAACAAAAATCTGTACTTGTCCAGAAAGAGTAGGAGTTTAAAGACAACTCCGTTGAGTGTATTTGTGAGTCATCCAGGCAATGGGATGTGGAGGACCCCCTAAGAGAGGGGTATCACCACCATCCAACCCAGCCCTGCGGCCTGTCTTCATCCATGCCATAGGGGAATGTGCACATGGGATTTCGAGGAGACACTATTTATGAAAACATAAATGCATAGCGATCGGCAGTGTTCTCAGAGATCCTCAGCACAGAGCAGAATGCTCACGCCAGGATTAGATGTAGGGACAGAATGAGATACACGCTGTGCAGCGCTGTGTATCACAAGCACTGTGTACTGCTGACTAAATGGATGGAACAGGCCTCATATATTTTATTAAAATCAGAGGAAAGAGGACTGGGCTGTCCAACCGGCACACACTTTCTGTTTCTTCTTCACTCACCAAAACAAAATAAGTTTGCAGCTCATTTGCTTATTGGTAGTCATGTGGATTCCATCTAGAACTTGATTTGGCAGAAAATATACTCGGCAGCTGTCTGACGTGGAATGTGTAGGTTGCTTGCTCTTTGTTATTTTTTATTTTTCAATTTTGCCACTTTTGAAATCTCTCAGGGCTGTGCCCGATGGTTCCTGCTATGGACTGTATGCTCTGATATTCTCGTATTTCACTCTTTTTTTGTTAGGGATTACAAGGCTGCATAAGTTAATTCAATCATATCATGCATCAAAATCTCTCACCCAACACATTCATCAGTAATGTGACAGGTGATGTCTCTCCTGACCCATCCTGTCTCTCCCTGCTGATTTATATCTGCATCCATGTGCGTGGTCTATGCTTAAAGAAATACTAAACATCAAGTATTGTGTTGCTGTATCAGTCAGCTTTCTGTCACTGGTGCAAAATATCTGATGCTTGAAACTGGAAGGAGGAGTTTACTTTGGCTCCTGGTTCTGGTCCATGGTCTCCAAGCTCCAAGGGGGAAGCACCATGGTGGCAATGTGTGGCGTCAGACTGGTGTTCACTTCATGGCAGCCGGAAAGGAGAGAGCAGAGGAAGAGGCCAGACGGGAAGGGGCCAAGGGTGAGACAAGGTCCCGAAGGCCAGACTGCCACGACCCACCCACATGCGTGTAGAAGTGCCATTAGTAAACGTCAGCAGTAGCATGACTTTCTGCATGATGTTATTTCCGAGGCACAAGATTAGTCGGACCTACCCTTGGTTAAACCACATTAGCAGACTTTTATGTAGTTTCTTTTTACCACCAGCCTGTTCTCATCTCCCTCGCTGTGTTCCATATCAGCTTTGCCCTAAGAATCCAAGAAGTAAATGGAAATACCATAGGGTACAAGACTCTTGGGGCATTTTGGTCAAGTTATTTCCTGGGTCTGGAGTCCTACTCCATCCCCCACTTGGCAAAAAACCTACAAAGCCAAGCTCAAAAGATATTTGACTAGGGATCTCTAAGTGCAGTTGGCCATTCTTGCCTATTTTCCCATGGCATTTTGTACTTTCATGAAAGAATTGAAAGCCCCCTTTAACACTGCTTCACAAGAATTTCAGCTAGTCTGATCTGCATGCCTGATATGAAGTTTTCCTCACCATGGAATGAGGACCAAACAAGTCATACTAAAATTTCCCAGAGTTCTGGTGTTTTAATTTCAATGTGTGCCTTCTATTGCAATGAATAAAATGTAATGGGATTCAAAACTAATGTAAAAACACTATTATATTATTATATTTCTGCTCCTAAAAGATGTAAAGCAATAAGTACACATCACTGATGGGCCTCTCCTGTGGGTTAATGAAGTTGGTTTCGTAAGCAAACTTGAAGTGGGATTAGTTTGAGGGACACACAGGATGATGATACCCACTGAAAAATACATCTGCTGTAGTCATACAAGCACTTGTGAGTGCTTCTCCATACATGTTACTTTAGTTCCAGGAAACACTATGATCATATGAACCATGAAGTCCGACTCTGGAAATGTGAGAGATATTCATACATAGTCCTCATGCAGACATGAAAGCAGAACTCTATGACGAGCTGTAGGTGCCATTCCATTGCCTTTATGTAGAATACAGAATGGATGCTGCCCCCTCAGCATAACAGGCAACACAGTATGCACCATGGGCTCTCACACCTTTGCTCATGCTTAATGCTTTGGGTGGTGGCCATGGGAACAGTTCTGTGTACCACATGGCCTCCTCTTACACAATGTGAGAAGCTCTGGATTGCGGACTCACTTCTTCTTTTTTTGTTTTTTTGGTACTGGGGATTGAACTCAGGACCTTGTGCTTTCAAGGCAGGCGGCGCCACCACTGAGCTAAATCCCAGGCCCTCACTTCTTCACTTTACTGGAGACAGGTAGAGAAAGTGAATTATCTAAGAGGCACATGTTCAAAAGATGCTCTTGGTCAGAAAGTGACCAACAAATCTTACTATCTTTATAACCAAGTATGTGATGGGACAGTACCCAAAGCGATGTGTCTGAAGTAGGCACAGCTCATGGTGGCTTGATTAGGGAAAACCATCTGAAAAGCCTCCTTGGAGGGAGAAAATGAAAAGTTCCCTTCCTTCAGACCCTTTCCTTTAGACTTGGTTGCATAGAAGCTGAAAGGCAATAAGAACGAGGATCCAGCTCTTTGGAGAAGCTGGTGTCATAAAGAAACCAGGGAGAAGGAATGCATGCAAAGGTCTACTGGACTGGAACTGCAGCTGGTGAATTGCATAATTCTGAACCAAATGGGCATCGCCGAAGAAAGGGCTGTAGTTTTCTTTGCAGTGTTCCACCATAGAAACCTGGACCATATGCTACAGCCTTTCACACATTTCCAATTATGAAGAAATGCCTCCTTTGTATAATTCTCATTTTCTGGTATCAAAAAGTTTCTTTTGGTTTCAATTTCAATTTCAAATTTGGCCCCAATGCTAACCCCCTCTTCTCCCTCGGCTTGTCGCTCAGGGGCATGGAGAAGGGCAGGGAATACTGTTCCCTTCTCTCCTCTGCTCTCTCTTGGGCACTTAGAGAGTTGGATTAGAGAAAGTGATTATAATGAAAAGGGCAGTAGTTGATCTGATAAACCAGTCTTGCTTTTTCGGTGTTCATTTTGATAGTGTTGGCTGGGGACCAAGGCTGACTTTGGGGTGAGTGTTTGTGAGATGTCAGTCTTCTCCTAGATTGCCAGTTTGAGCTCGTTGGGAGAGCTCTCTGTGAGGGGTGAGGTGTTCTTGGGGCAGCACCTCAGCAACCTGCCAAACTCCTTCCCTAAATGTCCTGGGCTCCTCACGCCAAAATTCTCTAAGGTTGTATTACTTGAAAATGCTAACTTTAAGATATGCCAGAGCTGCCCATAGAACTGCAGGAAAACACACCCTTATCACTTGAGGGATAAGGCACACACAGCTCTGTCATGTGACCTCTCCTTGTTTCATCTTTTGCATACTCAGGTTTCTCTGGCTCTCAGAATTTTCCAATTCATCACATCAGATGTCATGCACTGTGTTCATACTCAAATTCTCTGGGGGAATAAAAAAATACCCTTAAGAATGTTCCAACAAATATCACCTTGATTTGGTCCAATGTCAAGAAAATGAGTGAAACTCCACACATCAGCATGCATTCAGCCAAGGAGTAAGATGTCTGTCCCTTAAGCCACTAGGAATGGCTCTTTTGGAATCCACTTTTCCATAACCTGACGTACAGGAAGCATTCAGCCCCCCTCCTGCTACAGGTTGAATCTGGAAAGCCCCACCCCCCAATCTCATACCTTGAAGGCTTGGTCCTCAAAGCGTCAACATTCAGAGGTGGGGCTGTTGGCCTTTTAGATCATGAAAGCTCTAACCTCATCATTGGGTGAATCCACTGATGGATTCATAATTTGATGGCAATGTTGGGCAGTGATAGAAACTCCAGAGGTAATGTCTACTTGGAGGAAGAAGTTGACTGGGGGTGTGTCCTGGAAGGGTACAACTGCTCCCCAGGCCCTTCTGCCCTCTATACCTCTCTTTCTCCTGCTCATCTTTCTCCTCCTCCTCCTTTATCTTCTTCTTTGTTTTTTTTCTCCTCCTACTCCTCTTTCTGCATCTTCTGCTTCTCCTCCTCTTCCTCCCCCTTCTCCTCCTCCTCCCCCTCCTTCCCCTTATCTTCTTCTCCCTTCTCCTCCTCCCCTCCCCCAGCCTCCCTCTCTCCCCATCCTCCTCCTCTCCTCCTCCTCTTCCTCTCCTTCTCTTTCTCCTTCTCCTTCTCCTTCTCCTTCTTCTTCCCTCTCTTTCTTTCTCTCCCCCTACAGCCACCATGAGGTAGGAGCTTAGCTGGACCTCTACATCTACCATGATGCCCAGCCTCACCACAGCCCAGAAACAAGTATAGAGAAGACCATGGACTGGAACTGGGAGCCAAGACAAATCTTTTCTCTTTTTGAGGTGTTTATCTCAGATATTTCATCACAGCAATGGCAAGCTGACTAATACCTATCCTAATGCCACAAGACTTCTGTTCTGATGATAACACATTGTCATTGTTTCAGTCAAACTCCCTACAGTTTTTCTTTGTGTGGGCCAGAAGTGGGTGATGAAGACTTTGCCACAGAATAGTATCTGCTGTTTTTATTGTAAATAATAAAAGGATATGTCTAGAAATTCTTCTGATAAATGCGGGGGTGTTTAGCCCTGCTAGCCTCAGTCTCCATTCAACTAGCTTCCTGGAACAATAATACTGTCATACTGCCAAGGACTGGCTTTCAGTTTGAGGACTGGATCAAAATACTTAAATGCATTACATAAAAGGTTAGTTATGAAAAGAAAAATCACATTTCAATTTACACAAACTTTTCATTGCCTCATATAATTAATTAGACCAAATTACTTCCACTAAGAGTTTTCAAATTCAGTTTCCAAAAACTTTCTTTATGCCACATGGAATCATTTAAGCCCATTTGGGCAATTCATTGCAAATTAATATAATAAAATAGCCCAACTATAGTCGTAGCTCAGTAAACTCTTTAAAATTGTTGAATCTCGCCTATGTATGAGTCCTTCGAGTGAAGTAAAAGTGTTCTGTGTATCTTGCAAAACAAATTAAAGTTTCATCCTGATGTAGCCAACTCTGCCACTATGGAGCATAAATAAGGACGTGAAGTACTGTATAGCATCTCTGATCTCAAATTGTGTTCTCTATATATTTTCCCCTTGCAGTTATCAAGAACCTGTGGCTTCTATTGGAGTCAGCTGATTCTAACAACTCTCACCCATAGCCCTCCTGATGCCTTAAGTAAAACTTTCCTAATAAATGGTGTAGGAGCCACCATTTATCTGGCAATTGCAAACCAGTCTTAAAGTCCTGCATGGTGACACTAATAAAAACTACATCACTACTTCCAGAAGCTCCTCGGTTCTCATGTCAGCAAAAGTACTGGTGAGAGACTCCAGTGTCAGAAATCTCGGGTCCTGTAAGAGAAGTTTGGGTAGCACTGTCTTCAGGCACCCTCAGATTCCATCCAAGAATAGAACTCTCAGGCCTTCTTGGTGGACCATTCCTGCCAGATATAACATTTGGGACTTTCCTTTGTTTGTATCCCTCAAGTATTTTGTTTTATTTCTTGATTTTACTTGTAATTTTTGAGTTTATTGATTATGGGTCAAGGTACAATTTTCTCCTCTCCATAGGAATATTTATTTATTTTGAAAGAAAGAAGCTTGTGTTTTTTGTTAACTTAAAAGACGCTAAAGAAAATAATGGGCTGATTTTGCTTCACTGCTCAGATCTCCCAGTTGCAGAATAAAGAAGAGATGACCAGGGATTTAGCTCTGTGGTTCCACCACTTGCCTCGCAAGCGCAAGGTCCCGAGTTTGATCCCCAGTACCAAAAAAAAAATTAGGATGAGATGAGCTTACAACTGTAACTAAATGAGGATTCCATAGTGGCAGGAAACATTTCCATCACAGACATGGTTCTCTCCCTGAAACTGGGTCTCTTAGATATGCATTCTTTTTGTTGTCAGTGAACACAGAAGGTAATCCAGAGCCAGAAAGAACAATCTCCTCTTCTGATTTAGGATAGCCAGGTTAGGGTAGCAGCTGAAGAGTAATTAGCTATCATCTCTTGCACTATTTATTTCTTTGTTGAGATAAAGAAACCACTCTTTCTTACTTGTGCTTCTCTTTGTTGCAGCACAATGCACACTGTCTAAAGTGTTTCGTGACACTGTTCCAGTTGGAACTTACCGCCAAGCATTATTCTTTCTCTTCTTGAATTAGCAGGATGGTTTTGGAATATAGAAGATTGGGTGTTTCTTAATGGCTACCTAGATTCACAAAGGGAGCCCATGAATTGTGTTTTGGCAGTCTGGTAGAGTGAGATGAATGAGGGGAAGATTTGCACATGTTCCTGGTCTTTTACTAGACTTGTTGCATGTTAAGCTGCTTATGTTATTTTCTTTCTGAAAAACACGAATGGCCACCAAAAAAAAAAAAACTAACTTAAGGAAATGTAAACAAGCTGTTATAGATGAGCCAGAGGAAAACACATTTTCTTTAGAGAAGAGATTTTACTTCCAAGTAAAAAGTGATCTTTTATTTTTGGACAGAAAATAACAAGAAGAAATGTAGACAGAAGAGCCAAACTACTGTCAGCCACCTCAGCCTTGGAGAATGCTTCCCAGGATTGTGAATGAGACCACCACACAGCCCCAAGGTCCAGGGGATGTTCTGTGGCAGGCTGCACTTGGCGGACCCTGAATATGGTCTCTTTAGCCTTCTCATAAATCAAACCAGACTTGTCTAAGGTTGTGGCATGGGAGAGGCCAGGCTCAGACAGACCTCACTGAAAGTGTGTTTCATAGACTTCAACCAATGCAGCTTGAGCATTCTTAAATGTGAAAGTCAAATTTAGACAGAAGCGGATTTAAATTGTTCTAACTAACAATGTGCCAGATTTAACTGTTGACAAGCCAAATCGGTCATGTTCGCTTCTTTATTTTTGTAGGGTGAATAGTATATGTATGTGTATTTTATTATGTTTTTAATCTCTTAAATGTGCAAAAGTTGTTGCCTTCAAATTACAAATGGTTCCCATGAGCAGATTTGATGCTAATTTGAGAAATTTTCTTCCATGTGACTATTCAGAGGTCAATGTCTGCTTGAGGGAAGAGATTTTCTTTCCCATATCTTGCTTGTTGACCTAAAGCTGAACAGAAGTAAAATGCTACCGAGTCTTTTTTTTTTCATTTTTCCATTACTATGGTAGCTGGCATCAACAGAGTTCTTCTTTTACTCCCCCCACCCTCGCCCCTTGAAAAGTTCAGAATTTGGGCAGCTCCTCTCCTCACCTAACAATGATCTTTTTTGTTTTTCTCCTAACTGAAGAGCCTGGCATACAAAAAGGCCAGCCTATTCATTGGGAGAGCAATTTTACATATGCAAGCCTGAAGCCAAGATTAATGTCTTCATCCCAAATGTGCTCACTGGACTGCGTTCTGCTCAAATTCAAACAGGGAGACGGTTAAGGTGAAGACACGTTCCTGATCAGCACATCTACTTCTGCTCGCATAGTTACCTCTTTGTTGCAACTCCATTGTCCAGATGGAGTTTTACTAGGACAATATTCATTTGGCCCCAGGGGATGTCTTCCCAGGGGCCAAAGATGGCCTTACCTGTATGGGTGGTTATGTCGGCTTCCTGCTGAAGCTGGACTCCTGCCAAACTCCAGAATCTTTCTCACTGACTCCCACACTCCTCTGCCAGAAACATCAGACGAGCGTCCTCCTGGAAGGGAAACTAGAGCTCTACACTTTCACTGGACAGTTATTACATAAACTGTAATCCTTAGTGTTGGCAATTCTACAGCTTTTTGAGATGTTGTGTAAGCAGTGCTAGAGAAACAGGCCCTCTTATTGCCCACTACTAACTGAAGGTTTTGCAAGTGAATATTAACGAAGGTATGCAGGTGGCACCGGAAGCTGGTCAGATCTGACAGGTGAGAAGTGAACAAGAGTGCGTGAGGGAAAATAGTTGCGCAATCCGTAAAGCTAGAGGTGACTTTATGAAGCATTCAGGAGATGTGCCGGGGACAAGGTCATCCTTAGCAGGTAAATATTCAAGCACGGAAACACAGAAGTACTCACAAAGGGCATGGGTGATTGAGAACAGATGTTTCTGGGTGGTTTTATGCAAGGATGTTTGGGGAAAAAGCAAGTAGCTCACTCCATTTTCTGTTGCCCAGCAGAGCAAAAAGTCAAAGTCAAATCTAACACCAGACACCTATTCAATGGGGTAGTTTTTCGTTTTTCCTCTCCAATGTATTTTGTGGGAATTTATTAATTTTCACTTTGCAACTTTTCTATGTTCCAAGACACCATGTTAGCTTTATTCTACTTGAATTCTACTTCCTCGTGGAAATTCAAAGATAAAATTCACAGGACACTCTGACTATGCCATCATTCTTTGGCTTCTGATCACCTCAAAATGTATGTGGTAAGTGTTCTAAGACAATTTTCTATTCTTTGAAATAAACATTCTCCAAAATTTATTACAGAATTCAATGCATACTTCTCCCAATGGTATGAAATATTTAAGAATTAACTTGGGAAATATTTAACTGAACTTTTATTTTGGGAATATCGTAAAGAAACTATGTACAGTAATCTGACCATTCAGAACCACACCAATGAACATCACTTTTGCTGTTTACTTTTCTTGGAAATAATATACTTTGTAAGTAGAAGAAATGGTGGAAGGATGGCTCATTTTGTCTTGAATTATATACATAAGTGATAAGACAATCATTGCTATTTTATGAACAACTCCAGTGTCATAGGCTGTGTCTAGTTCTGCCCACTGAATACAATCAAGAGGAGCAAAAATGAAGGATGCAACTACCTTCTGGAATTTGGATTTCTCACTGACTCTAAAGTTGATATAGATCACCTGTTAAAGTGTGCTTCTTTGGAAAGTGCCAGGTACTAAATATATGAGGTTCAGTGAGCCATACAATTTTGGGTTCAACTCTTCAACTCTGTTGTTCTCACAAGGAAGCAACCAGAGACACAAAATACACAAACACAAAGGTGGGTCTCTGCTTCCATGAAAGTTCAATTATCAAAATAGATGATGGGCCATATACTTCCTGAGGCCCACAATAATCATTCACCTGAGTTATATCATCATTTCTCTTTCAAGAAGTAAAGATTTTACCCTTCCCATTTGGAGGGAAGTGTCCACATTTTCCTTCACTGCTGTATGAGATTCTTCTGCCATGCCATTCCCCATAATTTCCCCCAAAAATACTCCCTTAGCAAGTTCCCTCTGTCATCCTACTTCCTTGCAAAATTAGTCTTGTTGTGTCAGAAAGTCATCATCCTGTTTCAAAATTGCCCATGAAACAGACTGTGTTGTGTGTTTATTTGGGGAAGGAGGCCTTCGGGCATGATTCCTGGAGAGATTAGAGAAGCAAGGAGCTCAGGAAAATCTGTTTATGCACAGTTTCTGAAAGATAAAGATAAAAAAGGTTTCAGGCTTCCAGGAGTTGAGAAAGACACCAGATGATCATTCTCGTTCCCAGTTGCTATGATGAAATGTGCTACCTATTGGTTCCTTTTTACTTGTGTGAACACAATTTTGTACATTCACATAATTTAGGGGGAGTCTCTGATTGCCCATATTCCAGTGTTTACAAAGTCTGCAACGGGAAGTAGATTTAAGATTTGAAAAAAAAAAAAAAAAGATAAACTTTATCACAGTAACCTGAGCAGCTGAGAAGTTTGAACTTGGATTTTTGTCTATAAATTGCTGCTGCAGGTCTCCGATGGTGGGAGCATGTTCTGGTTGGCATGACTTGGTGCTATACAGACCTAATATTCAGCCCAAGAAGACTTACTATTCAAACAGATTTAAATCAAAACTTCAAAAAGAAACAAAGTACATTTTTATGTCAAAAAGTGGAATTGATTGATAGGTTCTTTTTCTTTCAAAGCATCTCTTCTAATTGATATCAAAACTATTGCTCTTTCTTTTATAACTTTGTCATCTATCTGCTAAGAACTTAATGTTGCCTATAGCACACAAAGTCACTTGCAAGGAAATCAGGCAAGCAGTCATAAATCTAGGTGTTATTTGTTGAGCACTCAGGTGACGGATGGCTCTTGGAGTACATTCATGGATTATCTCATTTAATCTTCTTTTTAAAATTGTGGGATGGCTAGTACAATGATCTTCACTTTGCACAAAAAAGAATCGATGTCACTGAGTTTCTCAGGTCAATGAACCAAGGATTTGAATCAAAACAATGTGACTTTCTCAACCCAGACCTGTAAATGTGAACACCAAATTGAAGGCACTCTTTAAGTCTGTGGTATAGAACTGCAGTGTCTCAGCCTGTTTTCTGTCACTGTATGTGAACACCACAGGCTGGGAAACTTATAAACAAGAGAGGTTCATATAGCTCCCAGTTCTAGAGACTGGGCCTTCTCAGAGCATGACTCTGGCATTTGGTAAGGGCCTTCTTACCACATCAGAACATGGCAGAGGACAGTTCATGGCAAGGGAGATCAAGTGTACCAGAAAGAGCTCATTTTTATAAACAAGTCATTCCCTGGACCACCCATTAGTCCATTAATTCATGAGTAGAAAGAGGACAGAGCCCTCTCTGTTCCATCACCTCTCAAAGGTCCCATTTCCAAACACCAACCATGAATGTGGGGAGAAATACCCAAAATACAACAGGCAAAGGGCCAAATAAAAATGATGCACAGAACAAGATAGGAAAGCCCTAAACAAATGTCTGACCTGGGCCATCTCCAAATACCAGGAACTTGTGAGTTTTGGGGTTGTGTTTTCAATATATGAAGTTTATAGGACACATTTCTATCATAGCACTGAAGTATCAGAAAATAGCTAAGGGTAGGGAAAGCAAAGGGTGTCTTTGCTGCTGGTCCATCCAATCGTCTTAGGAGCAAAGAATTGACTTAGTGAAGTGGCCAGAGCCACTGTTGGGGATTATACTCTACATTGCTGTGCAACAAATTAACAACACTAAATAACTCAAAATACCTCCAAGTTGTCATGGTTAGGAATCTAGATATGTCTTTGGGAGGACTGATCAAAGTCTCACAAGGCTTTGGTCAAGACCTGCACCATAGTTGTGTTCTCACGTGCAGGCATGAACATGTGTTAGAGCAATGGTGAGGAACCTATGGCCTGTGTTCTATAACAGGCTGTTTGCTATTGAAGGCTCTGAAAGGTTCACCATGACTGTGTTAGAGTTTAGATTTAAAATGTGCCCCCAAAGCCTCACCTGTTTAGCGAGTGATTGGATCATGGTGGTGCTATTCTCATCAGTGGGTTTGTCCATCCATGAGTCCATAGCTCAATGTGCTGTAGAAGGTAGGGTCTGGTTGGAGGTGGTCCCTGGCGCGTGACCTGGAAGGGTGAGTCCTTGTCCTCAGTTCCTCCCTTCTCACCCTGCTGCCTGGATGCCTTAGCTTGAACACCTTTTTGTCTGCCATGGTTTTCTACCATTCTGCCTTGGAGCCAGCTGACCACGGACTGAAACTGCAAGACAAAATAAACAGTTCCTTCTTTTTATTGTGGATGTTGGATCCTTCATCTCATTAATGAGAAGATGACTAAGACCCAGGAAAATGAGCTACTTCTGAGCTTCCTTGGATTGTTAGTAGAATTCAGTTCCTTATGGCTACCAACTTCATGGCAGAAATGAAAAATGACAAACAAAAATATTCAAGTAACAGAGAGGCTGTTATTATAGGAAAAGCCCACCATCCCTTGGTTAGGCAAATGAAGAGAAGAGCTTAGAAATATTGTTACACTTTGTTACTCAGCAATAAATAACTAAGTCATATTTTTCCACAATATAGAACTTAAAAAGCATACTTTGGAGAAAATCATGAGCATACAATAGGATGTATATCAGTATTAAATATGTGAACATGAAAGACACATATACAAAACAATACACATTTCATAAGGACACATGAGCATGGAGCTCACATTAAGGGTATTATTATTCTTAGTTCTTTTATTGGTACATTTTAGGTATACAATTCATTTACATTTATCATTGGGTGTTTGTACCTGTACATGATATATCTTGGTTCTTATTTTTTCCCCCATTACCTGTACGCCCTTCACCCCCTCCACCCTTCCCTATTTACATAGACTTCGTTTCCATTTTTTTTTCTTTTCTCATAGTTTTTCTTTCCCTCTTTTCCTTTCCCCTTCCCCTCCCTTCACTCCTTCATCTTTGGACCTTTTTTCCTATTTCAAATTATCAATTATTCATTATAATCATTTTAACCCTTGCTTACACTTTCAGTTTCTCACACTAGTGAAACTATTCAGTATTTGCACGTGTGTCTTATTTATTTCACTTAAGAGTATGGCCTTGACATGCATCCACTTAGCTATACGTGTCTCTAGTTGCTCATTCTTTATGGCTGAGGAGTACTCCATTTTATAAAAAAACCACATTTTCTTTATCCAGTTTCCAGTTGATGGGCAATTGGGCTGCTTCCAAGTTTTAGCTATTATAAACTGTGCTGCTATGAACATGGGTGCACATATATCACTGTGGTATGATTCTTTTAATTCTTTTGCGAAGATACCCAGCAGGGGAATAGCTGGGTCAAATGGGACCTGTAGTCCTAGCTCTTTGAGGTATCTCCATACTGACTTCCACAGTGGTTGCACCAGTCTGCACTCCCACCAACAATGGAGAAGGGTTCCTTTCTCCCCAAACCCCCACCAGCATTTGTTATTGGTTCATTTGTTGATAGCAGCCATTCTTTGTGGGGTGAGGTGGAATCTCAGTATTGTTTTCATCTGCATCTCTCGAATGATGAGTGATGTTGAACATTTTTTCACATGTTTATTTGCTGCTTTTACTTCCTTGTCTGAAAAATGTCTGTTAATTTCAGATGCTCATTTTGAATTGGGTCTTTGAATTTGGGGGGGTCTGATTTTTTTCAGTTCTTTATATATTCTAGATAGTAGCCCTTTGTCTGAGTTACAGCTGCTAAAATTATTTTCCCATATTGTATGTTGTCTGTTAGCTCTGTTGGTGGTTTCTTTTGCAGTGCAGAAGCTTTTTAATAAGATGAGATCCCAGTTGTTGATTTTTTCTGCTAGTTCGCGTGCTGCTGAGGTTTTGTTCATGAAGACTTTTCCTATGCCAATGTCTTGAAGAGTTCTACCTAACTTATCTTCTAGCAAGTTTAGTATTCCTGTCTTAATATTTATATCTTTAATCCACTTCAATCTTAGTTTAGTGCATGGTGATAGGTATGGATCTAATTTCAATCTTTGGCAAGTTGAAATTCCAGTTTTTCCAACACCATTTATTAAATAGGCTATCTTTCCTCCAATGATGGTGGTTGGCTCCATTGTCAAAGATGAGGTGGCTGAGCATGTCTGGAGTTGTTTCTGGATTTTCTAATCTATTCCACTGATCCTCAGGTCTGTTCCTTTGCCAGTACCATGCTGATTTTATCACAGTAGCTTTGTAGTATAGTTTCAAGTTGGGGATTGTGATACCCCCAGCCATGTCTCTGTTACTTAGAATTGCTTTAGCTATTCTAGGTCTCTTCTGGTTCCAAATGAATTTTTGAATTGTTTTCTCTAGTTCTGTGAAGTATATCGTTGGAATTTCAATTGGCATTGCATTGAATCTATATAGTAGTTTTGGAAGTATGGACATTTTCACTATATTGGTTCTTCCTACCCAGGAGCAAGGGATGTCTTTCCATTTTTTTGTATCCTCTTTGATCTCTTTTTTCAGAGTGCTGTAGTTTTCAGTGTAGAGGTCTTTTGCTTCCTTTGGTAGACTGATTCCTAGATATTTCATTTTTTGGATGCTATTGTAAAAGGAATTATTTCCCTAATTTCTCTCTCAGTGAGTCTGTTATTTGTGTACAAGAAGGCTATAGTTTTTTGAGTGTTGACCTTGTATCCAGCTACTCTACTAAATCTGTCAATTAAGTCTAGAAGTCTTCTGGCGGAGTTTTTTGGGTCTTCTATGTAAAGTATCATATCATCAGCAAATAATGACAGTTTAACTTCTTCTTTTCCTATCTTTATTCCTTTTATTTCTTTCTCTTTTCTAATTGCTGTGGCTAATGTTTCCAGAACTATATTGAACAGGAGTGGTGATAAGTGGGCATCCTTATCTTGTTCCTGATTTTAGTGTGAAAGTTTTCAGTTTTTGACCATTTAGTATGATGTTGGCTGTTGGTTTTTCATAGTTAGCCTTTATCAGGTTAAGATAAAGACTTCTATTCCAAATTTCTGTAGGGTTTTTATCATGAATGGGTGCTGGATTTTGCCGAATGCTTTTTCTGCATCTACTGAGATGATCATATGGTTTTTTTCCTTGACTCTGTTAATATGGTGTATTACATTTATCAATTTATGAATGTTGAACCATCCTTGCATCCCTGGGATAAATCCAACTTGGTCAGGGTGTATGATCTTCTTGATGACCCTCTGTATTCTGTTTGCCAGTATCTTGTTGAGGATTTTTGCATCTATGTTCATGAGGGAGATTGGCCTGTAGTTCTCTTTTTGGGTTGGGTCTTTCCCTGGTTTTGGAATCAAAGTAACACTTGCTTCCAGGAATGAATTTGGAAGTATTGCTTCCCTTTCAATTTCTTTGATGAGTTTAAAGAGTAATGGTGATAGTTCTTCTTGAAATGTCTTGTAAAATTCAGCAGTGAAGCCATCCGGACCTGGGCTTTTCTTTGTTGGTAAATATTTTATTACATTTTCAATTTCACTCATTGTTATTGGGGTGTTTAGAATTTCTATGTCTTCTTCATTTAACTTTCACAATTCATATGTACCTAGGAATCTGCCCATTTCTTCTGTGTTTTCCATTTTATTGGAGTAGAGGTTCTTGAAGTAGGTATTGATGATCCTCTGGATTTCTGTTGGATCTGTTGTGACTTCACCTTTTTCATTCTTATTTGTATGTATTTGTGCCTTTTCTTTCCTTTTTTTGATAAGGTTGGCTAAAGTTTTATCGATTTTATTTATTCTTTCACAAAACCAACTCTTTTATTCATTGATTTTTTGTATTGTTCTCTTTGTCTCCATTGCATTGATTTCTGCCCTAATCTTTTTAATTTCCTCTCTTGTACGAGCTTTGGATTCATTATGGTCTTCTTTTTCTAGGAGCTTGAGGTTCTGCATTAGGTTATATATCTGAGTTTTCTCTGTTTTCCCAATATGGGCATTCGCTGCTAGGAATTTCCCATGTAGAACTGCTTTCATTGTGTCCCATAGATTCCTGTATGTTGTACTGGCATTTTCATTTACTTATAGAAACTGTCTAATTTCTTCTTTAATTACTTCTGTGACCCATTGGTTGTTCAAGAGGGGGTTATACAGTTTCCATGTGTTTGTCGGGGTTTTGTGGTTTCTTATGTTATTGATCTCCAATTTTATTGCACTATGGTCTGATAATATACAGGGGGTAACTTCAGTTCTTTTACATTTACTTAGATATGTCCTATGAGCTAGCATGTGGTCTAGTCTGGAGAATGACCCGTGTGTGGCTGAAAAGAATGTGCATTCCAATTTTCTGGGATGGAACACTCTGTAAACATCTATTAAGTCCATTTGTTCAACAGCTTGGTTCAGTTCTAGAATTTCCTTGTTAACTTTTTGTCTAGATGATCTGTCTATTTGTGATAGTGGGGTATCGAGGTCCCCCACTTCAGTTGTATCAGTGTTTGTTTGGTTTTCCATGTCTATTAATATTTGTTTTGTATAGTTGGGGCCATTTGTATTTGGTGCATATATATTTAGGATTGTCATCTCTTCCTCTTGGATTGTTCCCTTCACAAGGATGTAGTGACCATTTTTGTCTCTCTTAATTAGTTTTGGTTTGAAATCTACTTTGTCTGCAAATAAGATTGCTACTCCTGCTTTCTTTTGGGTTCCTGTGGTGTGGAGAGCTGTTTTCCATCCTTTTACTTTCAGTCTATGAATTTTTTTTGAGTTACGTGTGTTTCTTGTATATAGCATATTGTTACATATTCCTTTTTAATCCATTCTGCCAGTCTATTTCTTTTGATTGATGAATTGAGGCCATTAGCATTGATGGTTATAATTGATATTGATTTATCCTTGTCAATATGTTTTACTTTTGTTGGCTCTTTTATTTCTTATTTTTTCCCCCTTTCCCTTTAGTGTCTTACCTTTCCTCGTGGCTTCCCTCTATTGGGCCTCATGGAATTATGACCTTCATTGCTTTTTTCTAGGACATTGCTGAGAATTGTTTGGAGTGCTGGTTTGATGTTCATGAAATTTCTCAATTGTTCTTTGTCATGGAAGTATCTAATTTCCCCATCGATTTTGAAAGATAATTTTGCCAGATAGAGCAGTCTATGTTGGAAGTTAGTTTCTTTTAGGGCTTGAAATACTTCACTCCAGGCTCTCCTTGATTTGAGGGTTTGTGTTGAGAAGTCTGCTGTGATTCTGATGGGCTTTCCTTTGTAGGTGATTTGTTTCTTTTCTCTAACTGCTTGTAGGATTTTGTTTTTCTGTTGAGTTTTTGGGATCTTGACTATTGTATGTCTAGATGTAAATTTTTTTTGTTCATAGCTAGTTGGAGTTCTATATACCTCACTTATCTGTATGTCCAATTCTCTACCTCTGTCTGGGAAGTTTTCCACTATTACTTCTGTGAACAGTTTTTTTTAATGTCAATTGTGCTTTCTCCTGTTTTTTCATGGACTCCTATCAGTCTTATGTTATTCTTCTTTGCATCGTCTAGCAGTTGTTGGATTGATTTCTCATGGTCCCTTACTATTTTTCAGAAATCTCTATTTTCATGGTCTCTAACCACGATCCTGTCTTCTATATCTGATAGTCTATCTTCAGATTCCCTTAATTTGCTGTGGATACTTTCAGTGGAGTTTTTGATCTCCTGAATATCTGTTTGAATCTGTTTCATGGATTCCATTTCTTTCTTATGTTGGGTGATCATGGTTTCCATTTCTTTCTTATGCTGGGTATTCATGGCTTCCAGCATGTTTCTGAGCTCATCTATTTTTTTTAATCTGTTTCTGTTCTAGATCCTCTAATCATGTCTTTCACTCTGCTCACCATCTCTGCAGATATCTGGGAGATTATTTCTGCTTTGAATTTTTCTAGAGCCTCATTCATCTGTTTTGTTACTTCCTGTGCTATCAGTTCAGGGTATCCAGGTGGTTGGTTATGGGACTTTTCCATTTCATTTTCCCCAAGATTTACCCTTGGTGGTGTGGAAGTCTGAGTTTGTGCCTTGCTTAAATGTCTTCTCATTTTTGTTTTTGGTACTGTCCTTGGTTTAACTCCTGGGTTGATAGTTTGAAATTGCTTATTATAGGTATCTTTGGTGCTTGTAATTGGAATCCTTATGGAATGATTGCTTCTCAGAAGTGTCTTCCAGATATAGCTCGTCTTTTAGTTTTGAGTCTCTAATGACTCCAAGGCTATTTCATTTTCCTTATTCTAGGAAGGTTCATTGACCATATCAATACCAACACCTTAGCCCAAGTGATACAATCAGCAACACCATTGCATCAAGTACATCTTTGAAAATGACATTTTGTGGTAGTTATGAATCTATCACCTTTAGCTGTGTGAATTAAATCAAGATCAAGGCCCAACCCAACATATAGTGAATAAACTCTTCAATATAACAACTGTACCCTTTGGGATGGGGAGTTAGAAGGGGTTGGGGAGGGAGGGACAGATGGGAAGAAGGATAGGGGAAGGTTAGCAGTGTGGTCAGAGGACACAGGTGAGAATGAAAAAGAGGATAATGGGGAAATAAAGAAGAACTCCAAATGAGGACCAAAGCAGGGACAAAAAGGGAAGGTGAACAATGTGGGAGAGCAAGAGAGTGAGTGTAAGATAGAGAGAAAGGAAAGAGAAAAGAAAGAAGAAAAGAGAAAAAAGGTGAGAAAAACAAATATTTGCAAAGAGTAGGAAAAAATTAAAGATAAGAGGAGCAAAAGAAAAGAGAAAAAAACTAAAATAATAAAACTAATTTTGGGACTAAAAAATAACCGTGAAGATGTAGGCCCTCTTTTAGGGTATGTCTCTGCTATCTCAATAGACAACGTGGGTTGCAGTGTACAGATATAAGTCAATGAGTCTCAGCAAGCTAGTCACAGACCCATGACATTCAGGCAGATTTCTGGCTGCAAGTCCCAAGTTGAGCTCCCTGTCCTCCTGTAGGGTTGAACTCTGCAGAGTTGTATTGCAGGTTCCAGCTGCTCTTCCCCCGAAGATAGTCCCGGTTCTGTTAGGAGGTGAAGATGACTCCAACTTACCCAGTACAGTGGTCTGGTGGTCGGGTGTCCTCTGCGTCTTTGTAGTGTGGAACCAGGTGGCTGTACGGAGGAGGGGGGGGCGGGGGGCGGGGGGGGGGGTCCAGTGGATTCCTGCCAGGGCGCGGGCTGATTGGGCATGTACCGCGTGACTCGCGACATTGCTGCGGCCGCCCCACACCTGCCTGTCTGCAGCGGGCTGATTCGGTGCGTTCCGCGTGACTCGCAACGTTCACATTAAGTGTATTATATGGTCGCCTATGAGACAGAAAGGGAAGATGCAGTGGGGAACAGAGACAGAAAGGAACATACGAGATGATTTTTTATATGAATCAGTTGTGATGACATACTATAATCTAAACAGTTTTGGGTATAATTAACTCAACTGTCTGCACCAAATATTCAAAATAGGTCTGGGATGGATTGGTCAGTGTATCTCCTGGCCTAAATTGAGTAAGATAAAAGTAAACAAGCAAGAATAATAATTCTCCTTCCTACTAGATCAATCCGTGAAGGTAAAATACTTTTGGTGTCGAAAGCCATTGTTATGTGGAACTTTGGAGAACCTTAGAAAAATTCCTTTAAAAAAACTGTAACTTGTCTTCAATTTACCCAGCAACACAGCCAAATAGCTTGCCACTTCTACAGCTGGTAATTCCCTGCACATTGAGAGTTACAAAAATGAAAGTGTTTTGGCCAGTGGTGAGAGGGATGTCTGGTCAGCAATTCCAAACTTGGATGCTAAATTCTCTGTCCAGGTTTCATTGTCTTTGCCTTTTAACATCACTGTCATGAAAAGTGTCATATCAGTCAGTATTTATTAGAGAAACAGCTATAACACAACATAGACATATATATATATATATATATAAGAATTTACAAGATTGGCTTACAGTGCCACCCACGCAGTCGGATGAGGAACAGTGGAGAAGGTCTGTCTGCACACTGGAAACCCAAGGATTTAGTCAAAGGTCTGGAGCTCACTGCTGTGTCCTCCATGCAATTCTGAGTCTGTATCAGGAGGCAGATGGATGCACCGGAAGGCTGAAGAGTCTATGCCGGAAAGCTGAAGGATCCACGCCAGAAGCCAAAGAGTGTGCTGGAAGTCAAGAGATGATGTCCAAGGTGAAGACTGGAGCTCCTCTGAAGAAACAGAAGCAGATCTGTCCTTCGTCATTTCCCCTTTATACCATCCAGGCAATGAGCCACCCTAGGGGGGCCCCCCACACCCCAGGGTGTGGACTTGCTGAGCCGATTTAGCAAAGGTTCTCTTAACCAAATTCTCAAGCTGACACAGTCAGTCAACCATCACAGGTGTTTATGCATTTGCTCTGTTTACATATTGGGGAAAACCATCTGAAGCACAGTCTGGAAACCAGACTTGGAGAAAAGCACATTCTTCAAACGGACACCCCAGCCTGGCCTTTTTCTACCTACCTTCTATTAACTCTTGCACCCACACACCTCGTCTCCCTGATAAGTAAAGCATGGACATCCACCCACTGACTTGAAGACGTTTGGGAAATCGAGTGAAAAACTCATGCTTGTGTCTTTCCAAGTAGAAACTCTGAAGTAATGGATACCCTGGAACCTTTTCAAACTCCTTTTGTGAGTGACTCTCGGGGACTATTTCGGCCCTTCTCATCATTAGAATATCTTAGAAACACGGCTCAGTTGGAGAGTTCCTGGGTCGCCAGAACTGGTTACTTTGCCACAGTGACTTGTTTGCTAAGTTTAATGCAAATTAAATTAAACTGAGGTTTCCCACTTAATATTTGTAAACTGGGGGAGCCTTCAGACTACATTCAATCTCCCTACCAATGGGTTCGTTTTGTGGAGTGTTTTGATCTGTAGTAAATGAAGAAGTGTGTGTAGAAGGCACTAGCTTTCATCAACAAAAATAATTTTACTGATTAAAGATATTTTCAGTACTAGGAAGACAAACTTTCCTGTTGTTTTTTTCAGTTCTGCTGTTAGTTCAAGGTGAGGGGAATCTGTAGATGGTGTCAATTCAACATCCCGTGTTCTGCCCTTGAGAGGGTGAGCACCCTAAAATCACAAAGTAAAATAAAATGTGTTGTATTTCACATATAACAAAGTCTGTAGTGGGATGATAAATATGCAAAAAAAAATCCCAATGGGAAATTAGAACTATGCTTAAGGTGAAGAAAAAACATCCAGACGGCCACACTCCAAGTAAGGGAAGTACAATTATATCACTCACCTTTCTGTTGCTGGGACAAAATACCTGATATACACAACTAAAAGGAGAAAAGATTTATTCTGGACTGTGGTATTAGAAGTTTCAGTCCATGATCAGTTGGCTCAAAGGCAGAAATGGCCTAGGAGGGGAAAGCTGCCTACCTCGTAGAATCAAGAAGAATAAAGACAGAAAAAGGCAGAGAGAGAGGGGAAGGGGCTGGGGACACCAGGTTATATACTCAGTGACCTACTTCCTTTAACCAGGACCTACAGCCAGCCATTAATGGATTAATATGAACCTGTAGGGGTTATTTTTCATCCAAACTCTAACACAGTTTGATAGGCCAGTCTATGGTCAACTGGCCTGTATCTTCATCAGTTCATGAAAAATATACCATGGCATAAAAATCAGTGTGTATTTTATCTTTAGACAACATGCAACCATTGAAGAATTATAAGCTGATTGCATCATACAGTAAGGAGCCTCCCCTTCCCTCTTCATCTGGAGGACCCATGGTAGATACCTGAATCCGCAAGTACTACTGAACCTCTGTATGTGCTGTTTGCTGTCACAACACATATACACTGTGCTGAAGTTTAATTTATAAATTAGGCAAGGAAGTGATTAACAGTGATTAACTAATTAACATTAATACTAAAATTCAGCCATTTGATCAATATATTGTAATAAAGTTGTTAACATCATTACTTTTATGATTTGGGGCTATCATGTAAAAGTTACGTGAGCACAAGCATTGTGGTACCATGAGAGCCAAGCTAATAAACCATAAGAGCTATTAAACAACCCGTAGATATGCCAGACAAAGGGAACATTCCATCTCAGCAGGACACAACAGGATAAAATGAGATGTCATCACACTACTCAGGAAACAGCACAATTATAAACTTCTGAATTCTTTATTTCTGGAATTTCATGTAACATTTTTCAGGTGATGGTTGACTGCTGGTAATAGAAACCATGGAGAGTGAGAGGAGACAGCAGATGTGGTAAAACTGCTCTACTCATGTTTGCATGCTAGAATGGTTATTCTACTAATGAAAGAGGTGGAAGAGCTATGCTTTCCTCAGAGTGGCAAGTAAGGCATCTCAAGAGCCCTGAATGCATGCAGGTAAGGGAAAAAGTGCATGTCAAATGCAAAGACAAAGAAATCTATACACGTGTGTGTATACATTTAGATGGTCAAATTAAAAGTACTTGCTGACTGATCTTTGTTGGAGTGTAATGATTTGCAAGGCCATGAACAACCAGAGATTATCAGGAGACCAAAGTATCACTTACTTCCCTTTGCTTGAACCAAAGGTAGGGACGTGAGAGAGACAGCACTTTCATGCAGAAACCTGCAGATTTCTGCTGATTGAGCACTGACAGCGGAGGGCAGGGCGGGGTTGGGGGGCTGCTCCTTTGGGTGGGTGGTGAGAGTAAGACCAAACACGCCTGAGGTCTGGACCTCACCAAGTCCCCATGACTCCTGCTGCCCAGCTGCTCATTCTGCCCCCGCTGGGGTGGGGAGAAGGAGGCTCAGACCAGTAATGCTTCTGTACATGTTGGTGTCAGGAATGGGATCCAATACGGGCGAGCATGGTAGGGTCTCAACAGCTGTCTCCACTGGGAGTGGGTGATTTTTCTTCTTTATATGCTGGTAATGTTCTTACTTGGAATTATGAGCAATGTTAGGCAGGGCCAATGGGGGTCTCAAGAGAAAGAAAATATGTACTGCCACTCACTTGGTTTGCTTTTCTATTTATAATATATAATTATTAAAATAATGTGAAGTGGATACTGAAACAATTGCATATGCTAATTTTAAGCAGTTACATCATACACTACAGAAACCAAAGCAACACCAAAAAATGGGGTAGGCTTTAATCTGTCTGGTGCTAAAATTAATTTTTCTAAAAGCTCTTTATTGAAATATAGCACCTCTATTAATCTGCTTGGGTAAAAAGGCAAACAGTGTCCACACTCTAATTCTCTGGTACCAGTTTCTATGTCTCCGGGTTCACCTTCTCTCTTCCCTTTCATCTTGAATCTGTTTTGGCTCCACAGTTTAAAGATGATTCTCCACCAATAACCCTTAGTAGAGGCCACCAACTGCCCTGGATTCACAAGTGGACATTTCCCCCACCTGGTAATTCCAACAGTTCCAAATCAGAATTTCCCTGAAGTATGGAATCCATGTAGATGGCTATATACCTTATCTCAGCTTCTTCAAGAATCGTGCAATGGATGCACATTGAGCCCATACTCTTAAGTGAAATAAATGGGACACGCATGTATAAATACCGAATAGTTTCTCTGGTGTGAGAAACTGAAAGCATAAATAAGGATCAAAATGTATAATTGATAATGTGAAATAGGAAGAAAAGGTCCAAAGGGGAAAGAGAAGTGGGAGGGGTAGGGGAAAGGAAAGAAGGGAAAGGAATTAATATGAGAAAAGGAAAAAACAGAAACAAAGTCTTTGTAAATAGGGAGGGGTGGAGGAGCTGAACAGAGGGAAGGGGAATGGGAAAAAAATAAAAACCAAGATACATCGTGTAAAAGTACAAGTTCCCAATGATGAATGTAACTGTATTGTAGACCTGAAATGTACCATTGGACTTAATGAATAAAAACCAAGAATAGTCCAAACATCTGAAGTCACACTGACTTTGGCCATAATCCAGATGTTATAATCTGTTACACAGACTCCGGAGATTTGCAGAAATGGAACTTATTTCACCGTTATAATTTAGATCTATCAGAGCCTTCAGAAATCATTTCCTAAAAGTGCTACTTATTTGTAAATGAAGATGATTGAAAGTCCTATTTGTCATGACTTGTAAATCACAAAATGACTGTAAAGAAATCAACTAATGTGCCCTGGCTATGTCATTAATTAGAGTAGTGACATTAATTACAGCGATTAACATCATTAATTATTATTAGTGATGTTAATTATGTTAACATCATTAGTTAATAATGCTTATTATTAGCAGTGTAGCTAGATAGCTCATGCAATGCTATTCTCATAACATAATATTTTTAATGAACCTTTTAAAAATATTCAACTTCAAGGCTCATATTAAATATTTTAAGCAGTAAATCAGAAGACTGATTGTGAAATAGCAATGTTCCTTTAATTGTTTTTTTTTGAAACACACTGAAAATTATGCTGCATAAATGAAAGACCCCTTTAAAAAATATGTGTGCACTCAAGTGTGATTCTCTATAAAATGTATGATTACTACAGTTTATTTTTTGTCTTTTACTTTCCTCAGGGGAAAAAAATGTACAATGGGTTCAGCGAAGCATAACATTATGCTAAATGAATTTTATGTTTAGGGAATTGTAGTCTAAAAGAGGAATTTAGGCAGAACCATCAGATGGTAAAACACTTCAACTCTAATAAAGCAAAAGCAGATGATGCATCATCAGGGTAGAAGAAACAATTGGAAGTTCTGTCAAAGACAATGAACTTTCATGCTGCATTTCTGACAAGGTGCATTTCAAATTATTTCAAGGCGGAAAGTCACAATCCTTCCTTGGTAAAGCAGTTATACCCATCTTGACATAGGGACGAGTCATTTTAAAAGAAAAAAAAATGTTTTCCTTATCCTGAACATGAAGTTGATTCTTCAGGACTTGGAGGTATTTCCTAAAGATGATTTCTCCCTGAAATCTTTATAGATTTCTACCATGAACACTAGACTGCTTTTATCCCCGTTAAGTAAGAGAATTCATGACCCTAGAAGTCTGCACTTTACAAAATGTTAAGAACAAAAGGGAAATACAAATTATTATAGTTTTTTTTTTTCAATCTGTTTGGTATCTGTAGCTCCTTTTAATTACCAGAAGGGTGAAATATCAGCTTTCTCACTTCTTAGACTTTTTAATGTTATTGGCTGTATCAAATCTCCATCCTAAAGGTAGAGTCAATTTTTTTCTAAAAACCAAAAGCTAAAAAGATACAACAAAAATAGCAAAAATATCTGTCCCAGCAATAAATGTAAAGGAGATAAATATATCCGTTTATTAATAACAAAATATTCTCACACAAACACACACACACTCATCTTAAAGGATTTGAAGGAGTAGAAATAATAAATAATCCTATATCTTATCACAAACAATAAAATGAGAAATAAAGAACAACCATAGCCAAAAAAGAATTCTTAAAATTAAAATTAGAATTAAGTAAATCACAATATCTTTCTTAGAAAGAGAAAGTAAACACTAAAAACACAAACTTTACAGGAAAGAATGTCTCCATTATGTATCCAAAGCATGCTCAGAAGAAAGAGAATAGTCATCAATAATTATATTTAGTAAGTAGAAAATAAATATCAATGAAGAACATTCAACTCAATTAGTTAATCAAAATAAAATTAATGAGAAAAAAGAATAATCAAGTCAATCATTAGAAAATTGATACGTGATGGGGTATAAATCTAAATGTTGAATCTCTAGGAAATTTAATAAAATAAAATAAATCAGTTAATGAGAAATAAAGACATAAATAACATCAGGACAATTAAACAAAAATTATAATTATAGGGGAAATCATTCACTCCATGGAAATAAGTTTGAAAATGTCATCAGAACAGGTAAACTTTAGCAAACTCTAATTTTAAAAGTCCAAAAGAAATTCACATTTCAAACAGAAGTCTTGCCATAATAAAATTGAGAATTTTTGCTCTCATACTTTCTACTCATATATTTAGAGCGTGATTTTGTTAGTGAATTCCATCAGAACTCCAACTGAAATATCCTAAGTTCATTACCTAAGATGCCAGCATAAATTAATAACAAAATTTTACAAGGAAATCACAATAAAAGGAAACTTCTTATCAACTACAATACATGAATATGTAGATATTCAGTTTGGTACACATTTATGGATACAGGTGTTAACATATTAGTAAAAAGAATCCAAAAATGCATTTATACAATAACGTTAAAGTATCTAAAAGAAGTCTATGCCTTAAATGTTGGAATGGTTTAACACTGAAAAATCTCAGAATATATATGTGTATATATATATATATATATATATATATCATATCATAAAAAAGAAATGACTATTATTATACATGCTAAAAATGTACTTGATAAGATAAATGTGCATTTACAATTTTTAAAATACCTGAAAATATGAATGTATTGATGTTTTCTAATTATATATATATATTTTTGGTACCAGGGATCAAACTCGGGACTTTGCACTTGCAAGGCAGGTGGTGGCACCACTGAGCTAAATCCTCAGCCCTCTAGTTGTAATTTAAAACAACCTCAAAGGAAAAGCCATGAGCATTTCTAAAATAGTAAAACTACAGTTAAATGAATAGGCAAGAAGCAGTAATTACCACTGCTTTATAAAAAACCCTTTTCTTTCTTTTGTACATCAAAGCCAAAACCTTGATAAAGTGTTTAAAATATGTATTAGATAAAGGAAGGCAAAATGCTATCATTTGGAGATGATTTCCCAAAACTAAAAAGGTGTTAACTATTTGATCTTGAATTGTTTATCACTTACTTTTAGAGGGACAATTATTTTATGATGAAAAGATTGCAGAAATGATATACTATAGTCACACTAAGATTTTACTTGCTGTCTTAATTACTTTCTTCCTCATTGCTGGGACAAAATGCCCGACACTCACAAGTTAAGGGAGGGAAGGTTTATTTGGTTCACAGTTTGTAGAGGTTTCCATGTATAGTCAACTGGTTCCAAGGCAGGGAGGCATGGCAGAGGAGAAACAGTCCATGGCAGGGTGGGGCAGGTAGAAGGCAGCAAGCAGCAAGCAGCAAGCACAGTAGCAGAAGCAGCAGCAGCAAAGAAGGAGCAGAAGCCTGCTTTCTGTCCCTTTGCTTCCCATCCAGGCTGTAAACTTCTGGGAAGCTGAGGCAGGAGCATCACAAGTTGGAGCCCAGCCTGGGTTACATTAACTTAATGAGATCCTGTCTTAAAATAAAAATGCCTGAAGATATAGGTTGGTGCTCTGCCCAGGGTTCTCTTTTCAGTACCAAAAACCACAAATAGTTATTGGAAGCCACTCTGCATGCAGCATGGTCGGGCACAAGAGACTCAACTACCAGTTATAAGAAACTGAGGACCTGCTGTTGAGGAACCCCCAAGCTGGAGTTCAAGGAAAAACATGAAACACATAAACATATACACCCCTGCTACCACTCATACACATTTGTAATAAAAATAGCTGCAAGGAAGAAAAAGTACAGGGTTCTAAGGACATTTTCTAATAAGACCCTTAACAGAGCACTTTGATCTAGGGGAACATTTGAGGAAGGTGTTCCTGAGAAGGCAATAAGACCCCAGAAACATCTGTAGTATCTACACATAAGACACATTGCTGTCAAGCTGTGGTAGTGAATTTTGTCTTACTGTGACAAAATACCTGAGAGAAATAGCTTATAAGGAGAAAAGGCTTATTTTGAACCATAGTTTTTCAGAGTTTTCAGTCCACGGTCAGTGAGCTCTGCTCCTTCCATGCCTGTGGCAAGGCAGGACACCAGGGTGGGAACCCAGGCTGGGGAAAGTGCTCACCTCAAAGCATCCAGGAGGCAGCAGACAGGAAACAGCTGGGGTCTCAATATCTTCTTCTAGGCCACACCCTCAATGACCTCATTTCCTCCCCCTCGGCTCCGCCTTTTAAGGATCCCACCATTTCCAAGGCTGGAGACCAAGTCATTAACACAGGGACACATATTCAGAACACAGTATAAGCCCTAGTAATAAATTTAAAAAAAGAAAGCACATGTATTTAACAATAAGAAAATAAATTATGGAGGACTCAGCCTCCTGCCATCCTCTCTACTCCACTTAGCCATACTCATCCACCACAAGTAACTACTTTAATTGGCTCCTTTGTGCTAATAAGAACTAATATTACTGTCTTCCTATAGCAGTATATGACAATCTTATCTGGATTTTTTGGTACAGAAGCAGAGTGAATATTGCGTAGCTTATCATAATTTATTTAACAATCCCTGCTAAGGGATACTTGAATTGTTTGTAATTATTTACAAATTCCAAAAATTATTTATATCTGGCTATCCTATAGACTGTAACAAATGAAACATTGATGACGGCTAGTAGGAAAAGTTCTCCTATGTCCATAGTTGCATGTAGGAGACCCATTTGTCCTACTTATGGCAACTGTTCATTTTGTACGTACATGTGAATCTTTATTCATTGTGTGAGTACCATTACTGAACCCGTTGCAGTTCTTCAGCATGAGTCAGTCCGCCCAAATCTCAGAAGTGGTTATAAAATGAAAACATCAATAAAGCCATGCTAAGCCATCAAGTTTGACACCAAGTTTGTTATTAACAAATGCCTTTGATGATTTTTCATTCCTTGCCAGTCATTCAGCTGTGTAGCGCAGAACATGGCAAACTGCATGTGGATGGTGTATTGGTTTCTCTTGCTGTTATTTTTAAATAGGAGTCTACTAAAGCAAATTCCCACATTTAAATCCATCTCAATGCAGTTTGGAAACAGGAAACATCTATACTCCACACTTTTTATTTGAGCCATGAATCACTAACCTGAACTCCACTGCCAATTATAAAATCTGCCATGAGACGTGGAATCCTAGACAGATTTAATTCCAGGACTATGTAGCCTGAACACCCCAGTGGGTATGGATGTGTTGTGGGGAATGGGTGTCATTCTGGTCAGGGCATTTTCATTCTCACCCCTGAATACCTTCAGCTATTATTCAACATTTCAAGTTACCATTTTTGTGTGTGTGTTCTCATACAAACTTTCCACAGAGGGCCAGGTACCCCTCTGTGTCCAGAATAAATAAATGTTTGGCAGAGCAAATACACCAAGACAGAAAAGCCTTTTGGAACTGGCTAATTTTTCTTCATAGGACAACTATTTACAGTGGGATATGTATTTTTAACCACACCAAAGAAGTTTACCATCTGAAAAGTTGGAATCAGTGGCTGCCATAAAATTGATTTATGAGAGAAATCTATCCATATCCACTATTAAGTCCAGGCTGTGACATAAATGGATTTAGGAACTTTCAGTTTTCAGAAGGAAGGCTTTCCAGTGGATCATTGTCCAAAACAAATGGTTCAGGTCAGCGGGAGGCAATGGTTCCTAGGGGATGTTCCTCCTTGTGCCAACCCTGGGGAAGAGCCAGGCTTCTCAGAACACAGGAAGACTTCAGCAGAAATCTATATTCACTTTGTCCTCATCAATCTGCTTTTCAAAGTAAATAGCACCAGATAAAAATGACTGATATTCTAGTTCTTTTCTAATTGCTTCTGATATTTTATATCTACTATATACCGTCTCCTAACTGTAAACGTCTTTAATAATATGATGAATTTGGTAGTGTGCTACCTTAAAATTATGAATGAGCTCCAGAAAGCTTTTAAGAGTAGGCAGAATGTCAACCCTAGGTTTAATCACTCATTCTCTATTATCACTATGACTTTAGGAAAAGCTTCAAAGTTTAAGGAAATTGTAAGTGACAACATACAATGTATTATGGGGCATATATATTGCATCTGTCCGTTAATATGAATCATCTATCATTCCTCATCAGTATTCAGTATGGCAGGTTTGAATGCAGTGTACTTTCAGTATTGGGGGTTTATCTCTACTTTTCACTGGATGGTGGAATTCAGGCTGTTTCTTTAGTCCCTGGAGACCTGGGTGTCTTACCTGCACAATGAAAGCATGTGGAGTTTAAAATAAACACGTGCTACCTGGAAAAAGGACACACCCAATACATGTATGGGGGGGGGCTCCACTCCGTGGGTGCCTATGAGATATGGTATCCCAGTGAATTATTTCTTTCCTTGGTTGGCTTCTATTTATCATTTCTATTTCATGTCTTTTTTCCTTCAAAATGTATTTGAAGTAATATCAAAGACACAAGAATGGATGCAAAAGCTATTAAGAGTAGGCTAAAATATCTACATTAATGTGGAAATGAACAGGAATTGCAAAGAAAAAGTGAGCTATTGAGGAGCAGCTGCAAAGTCTGGTGTTCCTGGGAGCCGTGGCAAACTGAGAAATACAATGCTTTGAAGGTGCTCATTTTTGAAGGAGATGATGCCTGCTAAATCATCAAAAGAGGCCTGAGTCTGGGGGAGATTTATGACTGGCTTCCCAGAGTAGAAGAGGAACCCTAGCTCATGCCAACTACTGGACTGTAATTGGGTCAGAGTTCTGCTCTGCAGAAGCTGGCTGTATTGGACCTTTGTCTACTCTAGGCAGTCTTGAGCCAGTGTGATATAGGGGTGATACACCCAGAAACCCTGTTCTTGGGTGGGACAATTGCAAAGTGTCTCCAAGTCTCCATTTCAAAGAGGCACTACATATCCATGGTGTGAACTTGCTCTTGCTCTAGTCTCTCTCTCTCTCTCTAAATCTTCTTATTCCTTCAGTGCTGCTTCCTGAGACTGTTCTCCACATAAACTATCTGCTCTTAAGTCCTTCCCTCAAGATGCCTTTGGGGGAACCCAAACTAAGTTGGACTCAGCAAAAGTCAAAGCACTCTGGCAAATGATAGTTTGGTGAAGACCTTTCCAGGGGGAAAAGATGAAACTGAAGTAGTGTAGTCCAGAGTCACTGTGTGGTAACTCACCCTATTTCAGGAATAAAGTTTTAATAGTCTTGAGGAAGAAATAGATGCTTTTGCCTGGCTTCCACCATAATTCAGTTGATTCAACCAGGTGCATGTCAGAGGTCTTAGAGGAGTGACCAGGAACAGACAACAATGTGGCTTGAGTGATGCTGATAACTTTCCATTTCCCGATCTGCCGATGTTTACGTTATGGAATTCATCCATGGGTCGACATCATTAATTCATTGCAAAGCTCATATGTACAATTTGGTATTTAGGAAACTATCCAGGTTTAAAATTTCTGGCGCAGACCTAACATCCAAGCAGTTTTTTGATTCTCTACTATAAAATAGAATGATTCCTCCTTGGTAGCACTGTGGTGAGACATCAGGCAGATGTACTGAAAAGGACTCAGCAGAGGGCTCAGCATATGCACCTAGGAAGGGTCCTCAGATGTCATGCGTAAGAACTCAGTGAGTCGTAACATTTACCCTGTGTTTTCAAGACAAACTTTCTGTTGACAGTCGCACAACTGTAGGTGGCTCACTGGTAATTTGTCACAAAAGTCCTAACATACAATCCCTACCCTTGTTGGCAGGTTGCTGATGTTCCAACTTGTAATGTACACCCTGAGATAAAGCCCTTGTTTTAAATCAGGATTCCTTGAAGGCTGGCTGAGAAAAGTTAGTAATTTTAACGAATTTCTAAGAATTTCCAACATCTTCCCATAATCTGGCTTTTCTCATTCACAAGCTTCATATCAAAGTTCCTGCCTGACTTTGAACACAAACCCCCAGTCCATTTTCAGTGAGTCTGTTTTTTTTTTTTATCATAAATTATGTTGGCTTCTGAACTTCCTAGAGTCATAGCTACTGAGTGTTCAACTGTGCATTTTATGATTTTCATCTCTCCTCAAGGCTTTGTCTCTTTAACTGTTTTCAAAATACAAGTACTTGCGCCAAACATACATCACTTAAGAACTCCTAAGAGGCCACAGTTTTCTATCTCAAGACGTCCAAGATATGACTGAGAATTGTACATTATACATTGTACAACTGTACACATAATTCTGAACTGGGTTGAAAAGTGTAGATTTTAATATTTGAGTTAGCAGTGCCTCGACTAAGAATCAGGTCTTTTGATGATACATGCATAAACAGTAACTATTTATCTAATTTGCAAAATATATTCACACATATATTTTATAATATATTATGTATATTGTATTATTCCATGAATAACATTTTCCTCCACTGAGATCAGGAGAGCATTTCAACAATTCAGCCCAATCACTGAATTCAGAAGGCAGGCCTTTCTCAAATTTCTCCCTTTTCCCTCCAGATCATGTTCCCAATTAACAGGAAATTCAGACAAATAACAGTGAAGAGAAATGCCTGACTTCACTTGACACACAGTTGGCACGTTCAAGCACAGGATGGCTTTAATGACCATGCTCTGTGCACCCACAGTGGACCAGGTTCTCTCATAAGTACAGACAGATACAGCATAGGGCAGGAAGATGAGTGTGCACACTGGAAACATTGTGTGTGTGTGTGTGTGTGAGTGTGTGTGTGAGTCTGTCTGTCTCTGCCTATCTGTCTGTCTGTTTGGAGTGGAGAAAGCTTCCCAGGGGCAGAAATGCTCTTTAAAAGAATGTTACGCTTGAATTTGGATGAGTTGGTCCTACATCATAAATCTTGAAACAGCACGAGTGTATCTTGTGTGAAAATATGGAGCAGAAAATAAAGACATTATTACGTGGGGCTGTTGGAGGTTGGGGAGCAGAAGTGAGTGTGACTGGTGAAGAGCCATGAGGGCTTGCGGAATATGATGGCTGTGCATTCCATTTTAGGAAAAGTTAACAGCAGTGAGATTCTGTTTTTAAATGTGTCATTGACACATAATACTTATACATATTTATGGGGTACAGTGTAGTAATTTATATATATAAAACACTATATATATAATCTCACAGTAACTAGCATTTCCAACTCCTAAAACATTTATTGCTCCTTCGTGTTGGAAAGCTTCAAACTCCTTCCTCTAGTCCTTTATTAAATACATAATAAATTGCTATAAACTATGTAGTCCTCCTGTACTATAGAATGATTGCATTTATTCTTTTAACTGTATTTTGATACCCAAGCTCCCTCCATCCACTTTCTCACTCTCCTCTCTAGTCTCTAGGGGCCAGTATTCTATTCTCTTCTTCTATTCTTCTTCTTCCATGAGGTCAACTTTCTAGCTTCCATGTACGGGAGAGAATACACGAGATTGTCTTTATTTATCTAACATAATGTGCTCCAGGCTCGTCCATATTATTAAGAGGTTAGGATCTTGACAGCAAGAAGTAAAATCCACTAATGCTTGGTTCCTTGGTTCCCAGTCCTCAACCATGTTTCTTTGACTCCTGTTCTCCAACCTTGTGAAAAGAACAACTTCAATACTACTGTGTGACAAGGTGCAGGAAACCTAATTTAACAACTTACAAGATCCCACTGCTCTTATATTGTGGCCCAAAAAGATCCAAAATAACAATGACTATTAAACTAAACATTAAAAACACATCAGGTATCCCAAAGACAGCAAAACTGTTAGCAGAAAAGACAAAAGATAAAGAAAAAAAATTAGCAAATAGTAATGAATAGAGACTGAGTATTGGATCACAAAGATAAAGTAACTGCAGAGACAGAGTAAATGAGAGAAAGACAGACATGGCAGGGGCAGAAAGAAAGACATTGTCATAATCTTTATTACAATATTTTGTTACAACTGCTATGGTGTGGATCTGGACTTTTCTCTAAAGGTTTATGTGTTAAATGGGTCTCCAAGGCAGCAATGTTCCCCTTGAAGGGGGTATTTTGTCCCTGCCACCCATCTCTGCTTCTTAGCTGTCAGTAGGTGAGCAGCTTTGAACTAGATCCACAATGACCTCCCTGCCATAATGTTTGTACTTCATGGCAGGGCTGGAAATAATTAAGCCATGTAACCATGGACTGAAGCATTTGAAACTGTAAGCCAATATGAACCTTTCTGCTTTTAAGTTGATATTCTCAGGGTTTTTGTCACAACAATGGAAAACTGACTAACCCAATTGTTCTATTGTATTGGCACTTATTGTTGTTATCTCTTATTATTCTTGAGTTATAAATTGTACCCTTTCATTGAAAAACAAAATGTTTTATGCTAATATCTGTTTGTTACTTCTTTGTAAGGGAGAATCATTTTTGATGATGTTTTATACTCTGAGTAACTACTTTGAAGATAATGATATACGGTGTATTAACTACTGTTATTCTTTTATTGTTTTGTTGTAAAATTTTAGTTTTTCAGAAAAAAAGAAAAAGAAACCTTATCATATGCATACATATGGATGTTAAGAAAACACTTAGTGTCTATATAGTATAAAGTTCTGTATTATCTATCCCAAGTTTCAGACATCCACTGAGGGCCTTGGAACATACTCACTTTCCCTTACGCTAACACTACAAAGAATACAGCATGTGATGTGCAGAAATACCTGTTCACTAAGTTGATTAACAAAGGAATAAATACATGAAGCCCACAGCTTTGGACCTCTGCCTATCCTTACATACCAAGATTAGGAGTGCATAGGACGGGTCCCAAATCTTCCATTCCCAAGCCCTGCTCTTCTCTCCATATGACAGTTAATTGTAGCTGTCAACTTGATTGGCTGGAGCGCTTCCCAAGTGACTGACAAATAAAACACACTTCCACCTGTGTCGAAGTGGGACCCACAATTCTTGGTGGCCCTGGAGAATGTATTTGAATATGTGGCTCCTTTAGAATATATGACTCCTTTCGCTGCTTTCTGCCTCCACCACGGGTTTCTTCAATTCCAACATTTCCTGCTTTCCTGTTAGGGTTCAGTGTTTCCTGTTAAGGTCCTGAGGTGGCTTGAGTGCCATGATGGATGAAGTCTGGGTTTTCTCTCTCTTCCTTAGCCATGAGTCCCAAATCTTTCCTGCTCATCACATGTCCCCTGCCCACCTACTTGCATTTATTCCCTGACACACATTCCCCAAACACTTTATCCTGTATGGAGCCAATCCTTTTACCCTCTCCACTGCTCTCCATTGGACGACACCCACGGAAGATTGGAAATTGCTCCCCTGAGTCATGGCCTCACTCTGGAGTTGGTTCTGTGAAGCCCTTGCTGGCTTGCTAATCAGAAGGCAGCTATTGCTCTTTACTGAGAAAACATCACCAGCTCTCCAAGCACTGGCTACTTAGAGAACCCTGACAAGAGGGTAGAATTTATGGGGTACATTAATGCATGTCCCACCTTGGGCTGAATAAAGAGAGTGATTCTATCCAGCGGAACTGGAAAGATAAATTAAGATGTGAAACAACTCATTTATTTATACAACTAATGAGTAGCAAGTGCTAATACTTGGAAGGCAGAAGGCTTCGAGTTAAATATTTTGTGATAACCAAAAGATATCTCAGCTCTGTTTGTGTTCATAGATTATCTGATGTTAAAGAGGAGTTATTTAAACAAATTCAAAATGGGATGAAGATAATAATGAAAGGAGAAGAAGAAGGAAGCCATACCAAGATACAAATGGAGAGCTTTTTAGGTAGAAGTTACGGTGTATGTTCAGGTACAGGTCCTATGACCTTTGATAAGACAGTCATGTTATTTATTTTATTTCAAACGAGAAAATCTAGTGGTTGTGTTGACTGACAGTGAGTTAAGGAAGAGGGACCTGCTTGAATTCCATTAAGTATATATTTCCTTAGATCTGTTCAATGACCACTCATATGTTAAATTTTGCTTTGTCTATTTTGGCACACTCTTGAAACATTTGATTACCACAAACATATCTGCTCAAAAGGTTTTTTGTATCATGCTTTCCTACATTTTTTAATGAGTTGAACAGTTTAATGCTTCTTAATGCTTTCCAATTTTCCTTACATCCATAAAATTGTATACTATAGTACAAACACTTTGCCTTCAACAGAGTTCAAGAGAAGAAAACATAGCTGCTACTTTTGTTAACTACTGTATTTCAAACACAGAAATCAGTGATTTTACTCAAAAGGCCACAGAAAATTTTCATTGAAAATTAAAACAAGTTTAAATGGGCTTGTTTAACACAGAAATAATCTGCCTTGAGATAGATAGATAGATGACAGATACATATAAATAAAGATAAGTACTAGTGGATATATATATATACATATTATATATAATATATATATTATATATAATATATATGATATATATAATATGTATATATTATGTATATATGTATATGTAATATGTATATATTATATATATATATGTATATGTAGTTTATGCTCCCAAATTCTGACAAAGGCTGAATATTCACCCTTATCACTTTTACTTCCTCATTCATGAATAAGTCTATTTGATTTGACATGTCTAGTTTAACAAAATAGCAAAATAGGGTAATGTATAAATTCATCTTACTTAAGGAAGTTAGGAATATATCACCTATGGGCCATAATTTCCATCAGCTGTGATTTTTGTCTGATTTCTCAAAGCCAACTGATCTATGCTCTAGGATACTTGAGGGCTTAGACATCTCATCACAGTTGATATACTCTTCTATATGCATGAGATCACATTTGTGAATTTAAAAGTCTTTTAAAATATTCTCAGCCTTTAAACAACTAAGAATTTCAAAAACTGTAATTCTTTATGCCTAAGTACAATTTGCCTCTTTGCCAAGGACTCCAGACAAACTTCTTGATATGCTTGGTACATAACAGCACTAACTTGGAGTTGGCTGAATTATTCATGCACTTTCACCCTTTCTGGCTTCCTCGGAGTGGACACACATCAGAGAAACTCCCAGCTTCTGGAAGGGGCACTCATGCTGCATAGAGCCCTCATGTAATGCATACATTTCCTTCCATATTTCATCATTCTAAGGCAGCCTCCTACCTGGGCAAGTCAGAGCACATGGCTCCCTCACACAAGATCAGGTAAGATTGTTAAGTCCTCCCTTTTTTCCTGGGAACCAAAAATCATCCCTGGGGCTATCCACATTGCAGTTTGTTTATTTATCACTTTGGCGTCTAAGCCTCCAACTTTCAGGGCCTCTGAAAGACACCGGTGAACTCCAATGTATGAATGAAATCACATTTAACAGAGAAAGGAAGCACTGGCAATATAGGAATCTTTCACCATAAGAATTTTCCCCTGATTAATACTGCATGATGGGAATATAAATCCAAGTGTGAAACTCAAGTAGATTCTGAGGATTGTTGGCAGGAAAATATCAGCCAAGAAAATTTACTCCAGGGCTAGACTCCAACCAAAGGATTGTATTCTAGTTTCTGAGCCTTTTATCAACTCCTAGAGAAGAGTTAAAGAACACTGGATTATCACCTAAGAAGCAGGGCTCTGAGTAGGGCCATGAAGCTAGGAAAGCCCCATGGCTTACCTGGGATGCAGATGGGGCAGCCACGAGGGAAGTTATCTGGTTAGATGTGGAGCAGCAGCATCTTCAGTTCCATAGTTCTTGGATATCCTTCCCATTCCTCTTTCCATAGCAAATGTTTCCTCTTTGAAAAAGCCTTCTCATCCTGGAATTCTACTTATTTCTCCATTTAGGCCTCACCACAGTAATGTGAACTCTCGTTGGCCTTTCGATCTCTTCAGTTTGGTATCTTGCATGTCTGCAGCTGGCTAAGGAACACCCACTTCCCCTGCTGGGCACTGAATAAATGGATTGTAACTGAAGCTAGGCTTGCCTTCCTATAGGACAGGAGGAAGTCCTAATGCAGGATTGAGGGGTTTTCATGTCTCCACAGATCCCCTACCATTTTGGCAGGGAGACCAAGAAATGACAACAATAGAAGAAAGAACAAGCAAGTCTTGGGAATTCCTAATCTTGGGGTATAGAGAGGATACAGGGTGAGTGAGATCAATCTGAGGCTGGACTGACACCTCCAGGTCTTGGCAGCATGTTTGTCTCAACAGGGGCTCAGCAGTTTCCTGTGAGCAGTCAGTCCAACTTTCCTCACCACCATCTGCTGTTGTAGATCTTCACTGCACCAGGACAGTGTTGAAATGTCTAAATAATGACCCCAGATTAGTAAACTCAGACTAGCTGCATCAACAGCCCCTGAGATCTTGTAATAAATGCAGAACTTTAGGCTTTACCCCAACCCACTCAAAAGCATTTGCATTTTAACACTGAACCCAGAAGTGAAGGATGATTTTATGTGTACAGTGGACTGGGCCACAGGGTGCCTGGGTATTTGGCTAAACACTATATCTGCGTGTGACTCTAGAGTGCTCCAGGAGCCCAGCATTGGAATCAGTGGACCAAGTAGTCTTCATTAGCATAGGTGTTCATCATCCAATCCTTTAAGAGGCTGAATAGAATAATTGGTGAAGGAAAGTTGGATTCATTCTCTCCCTGTCTCTGCCTGACTCTGTGAGCAGGAACATTGATCTCCTGCCCTTAGCTGTCCTGGTTCTCAGGCCTTGAGACCCAGCCTGGAATCTACACCAAGGTCCCTGAATGATCCCACCAGCTCTCCTTGCTCTCCAGCTTCCAGGTGATAGACTGTGGGAGTTCTTGGTTACCATAAATTCATTAGCCAATACCTAATAACAAATCCATCTTCCCTCTTTCTATGTCTCTATATCATTCATATATATGTTTTATTATATATAATTACATATATAAACTTTTCATCACTGTGAGAAAATGCTAGATAAAGTCAACTGCAAAGCAGAAAGGTTTATTTTGGCTCACAGTTTCAGAGGGTCCAGGCCACAGTCACTGTCACTTTCTGGGAAGGTGGTGAGGCAACAGAAAGGCCTAGCAGAGGAAGCCTGCTCATCTCATGGCAGCCCGGAAGCCAAGGAGCTGGGGCAAGGTCCAGTTCCCAAAGGCACACCTCCATGACCTACCCTCTTCCACTAGGCCTTGCTTCTTATGTTTCCATCCCCTCCAATAGCCCATCAGTTTATGAACCAATCCATGTTTTAATCCATTGATAAGGTCAAAATTCTCATTTCCCCAAAACCCTTCCTCTGACCAACCTTCAACACGTGCTTTTGGTGGATGTTCCATATCCCAGTCATGAAAGCATGTGTGTGTGTGTGTGTGTCCGTGTGCATATGTGTGTGTATTGTGTGTGTGTGTGTTTGTGTGTGTGTATGTGTTTGTGTGTGTGTCTGTGCATAGAGATGCTGGAATATGGAGGCTGAAAAGAGTAACGGTCCCCTTATAAGAAAACAAGCAGATTGCCTATCTCTTCACAAAGGCACTCACATCATCCCCTCCAAAGTGATCACCCTAAGTGAATCCTCTACACACAGTGAGTATTGGTTCATCCACAGATCTAGACTAGGTGCATTTTATTCTGCCTGGGCCTCTGCATATTCATAACATGTATACAGAAAATTCTGCTTTCTTAGAACACACCTGTGTCTCAAGACTCCTGGGCTTGGTTACTGTAAGAGCAATTTGTGTGTAATAGTGCAAAGCTGTATTATTATTATTATTATTTTTTGGTACCAGGGATCGAACTCATGACCTTGCACTTGCGAGGCAGGTGGCAGGGCCACTGAGCTAAATCCCTGGTGCAAAACTATATTATTTTAATGTGTGAGCAAGGACAGATAAGAGAAATCTTGTCTGGAAACCCACAAAATAGTTATAAGTCCCCATTCAGTACCCTCAAACAGCAATTGCTTGCTCTTTCTTTATCTCACCTTTTTCTACTTAAAAAAAACATACTAATTTTTAGCTGTGCATGTTGGTACACATCTGTTATTCCAGCCCTCTGGAAGGCTGAGATAGGAGGATCACAAGTTTGAGCCTAACCTGGACAACTTAGCAAGACCATGTCTCAAAAAAAAAAAAAAAAAAAAAGCAGGGAATAGTAGCTCAGTGTGAAGGCCCTGGGTTCAAACCCCAGTACTGCAAAATACTAATGATGATAATAATAATAGTAATAAGTTTTTATGTTCCTGTTTCATCTATAAGAGAATGAAGTCTTGAAAGGCAAATATTATATCTGTTTCTCATTCCAAATGAAACATTCTCAGAGGTAGCAAATAAAATTACAGGACTCATGTAAGTTTGGATTTCAGATAAACAATGACATGTAGTTAACTTTCTATCAGAAACTAAATACCTGAGATAATCAACTTATATAGAGAAACGGTTTACTTTGGCTCATGGTTTTAGAGACTCCAGAACATAATGGAATTGTCCCCTTTTCTTTGGGCCTGTGTTAAGGCAGCATATATGGTAAAGCAGAGCACTTTACCTGGGGTCCTTTCTCAGGGCCAAAGAAAGGAAAGAGAAAGAAGGGACTAGGGTCTCACAACCCTCTTCTGGAACATTTCTCAATGACCTGAAGCCCTCCCATTAAGCTCCACCTCTTAAACATTCCACCACCTCCCAATGGCACTACCATGGGGACCAGCTCTTAAACACATGGGATTTTGGAGGACATTCAAGATTCAAGTTGTCCCAAATGCTTTTTCTTTGGTATAATTGTACCCCCAGATGATATGTGAACCACACTTACATTTTAGAAATATGTATTCTTCGTGAAATTTAACTCAGTGTCTTACATTTTATGTAACAATCCTGTTTATGTCTCAACACACAAGTTAGTACTCAACAGACCGGATGGTCCATGAATTTTGAGTATTTGCAGTATTGTTATACATTCAAGGCGGAGTACTAAATATGAGAAGTGTATCAAGGGAGAAGAAAGGTGGAAACAAGAACACTGAACAATGTGAAATCAGAATCTAGATGCTTTTACCCAATTTGGAAACCATTTAGTTTAGTTTTTTTTTGTACTGAGGATTGAACTCAGGACCTTGTTTGTGAAGCAGGCGCAATATCACTGAGCTAAATCCAGCCCCTTTGGAAACCATTTAGGAAACCCTCACAAAAGTCTTACATTAATGACAAGGGAGAAAATACCCTGAACGAAGTTAATTTGTGATTTTGAGCTCATTGAAACGCCAAACTTTCTGAAGGAAGGGGACTTTTGTAGGTCAATGAGGGAGAGTAAGTTAGCTCATGAAATATTTTCTATCTTCTTAGGGGACACATGAATCTGTGTAACAGCAAAACTGAAGACAACAATGAGCTCTGTAAATTGAGACATAAGAAAGATACAAGAAGATAGACGTTTTATTTCCTCTGTGCTCCTATAACAAAATGCCATAACCTGGTGGGTCACAAACAAGGCAGTACTAATCACAATCCCGGAGCCCATGCTTCAGGCACAGCTTATTTGCTTTCTGATGAGGGCTACTTCCTGGTTCATAGACCGCACTTTCTTTCTGTGTGCACATATGGTGCTCTCTTTTATGAGGACACTACAGTAATTCCATTCGTGAGGTTCCACCTTCATGACTTCTTCACTTCCTGTTACGACTTTTATCCGCGGTGTCCACACACTGGGTCACAGAGAAGGGGCTGGGGGCGTTCCCTTCCCAGCTCCTCCCCTCTCTCTCTCTGCTTCCTGGACGCCATGACTTGAGCAGCTGTGCTCTGCCCAGGCTGCTCCACCACGTTGTTTCTGCACTGGCATGGGCCAAGCATGAACTCAAACTGAAAGCCGAGCCCAAATAAACTCGTTAAGTTGTGGGTATTGAGTATGCTGACCCAGAAATAGGCAAAGTGCCCAAGATACATCTTAAAGACCCACCTCCTCACAGAATCACCTTGCCAGTTCAATTTCAACTTAATGAACTCGAGGGTCGAGGGACAGAAACATTGAGATCACAGCCATAGAGATAAGACAAAATTTAAAATAAGTTTCTTCAAATAAGAATATAAATATTTGAAAAATAGAAGTCCAGCAAATGAAAAATAACTATAAATGAATGCATTAGAAACATGATACACATACTTAATATCAAATAACAAAATTTATTACCTCAGATGATAAATCAAATTTTCAAATCAAGGGAGAGTAAGCACTCAATACAGTGTCATTGCTTAATGTTTAACCTGTAAGTACTAGAATGTATCATTATCCCTGATTTCTCTCCCTTCCCAATACCCTTGTCTTTACTGCCTATGTGTATGGTGCTACTGGGCACTGGTTTCAGGCACACAACTTGCTGTGGCCAAAGGGATACTCTCAGACTTGATTGAGTCACTAGCTTTTGTTTTTGTTTTCTAATTCTGGAAATTAGACTCAGGGAGCACTGAGCTCCATCCCCAGCCCTTTTATTTATTGTGAGACAGGGTCTCACTAAGTTGCTCAAGCTGACCTGAGACTTGTGGTCCACCTGCCTCAGCTGAGTAGCTGGGATCACAGGCACACAACAGGATGCCCAGCAACATTGTTCACTTTACATTTCAATTTTTAAAAAGAAGTACTGGAGGATATGCATGAATTTTCTTTCTTTCTTTCTTTTTGTTTTTTTTTGCCAAGAACTTAATGAACCTGCTGATTCTATACATACTTTTATATGTCTAAATTAGGGAAAGTTTCCTATAGTTATATATTTTTAACTTTTTTATTAGCCCATGTTTACAGTACGTAATGTTTGTATTCTTTGTGTGGAGTTGGCACATGAACACAACACATTTAATTCCTTTTTCATCCTCTTTCCCTCCTCTCCCTCCTCCTCCCTCCACCTCTTGATCCCCTGTGCCATCGAGAAAGATCTATCGCTCTACTTCCTATTAACTATCTTTGATTTTGCTCTTTATTTATAATTTAGGTTTCTCATATAAGAGAAACCATGTGATATTTAAGCTTATGTCTGAGTGATTCCACTTAACGTTATTGTCTCAAGGTACATCTATTTTTTTACAAATGATTCAATTTATTTTTCTTTATAGCAACTCTACTGTGTGTAAATAGCACATTTTCTTTATCCATTCATCCATATATATATATATATATATATATATATATATATATATACATACATATTGTTTACAAGATTTAGCTATTATGAATTGTGCTGCTATAAACATGGGTAATTGTGGATCATTGTAATATGATGTCTTTAACTCCTTCAGGAAGATACCTGGAAAGGGAATAGCTGGGTCAAACAGAATTTCTAGTTTTAACTTTTTGTGGAATCTGCATACTGATTTCCATAGTGGTTGTAGTAGTTTACATTCCCATCTACAATATACAAAGTGGTCCATCCACCTCACCCCTGCCCTGCAGCCTTACCAGTATTTGTTATTTAATTTCTTGTTGACAGTGATGCTTTCTGAAGTAAGGCAGAATCACAGTGTTGCTTTAATTTGCATTTCTCCAATGGCCAGAGATGTTGAGCATTTCTTCATGTATTTATTAACTATCTGTACTTTTTCTTCTGAGAAGTGTCTATTCATTTCAGTTGCCCATTTTCTAAAACAAACTGTTTTAAGGTAATGTGAGTAGATATTAATAAAGAAAATATAAAAAACACTGTGTCTATGAAAAAGAAAACAAATTTATAACAAACTAATTAGAAAATAATAATAGTGATACATTGTATATCCTGATCTTAAAAGAATGACAAAAATGTTACTCAGACTACAAATCATAGACAAACGAAAGACTCTCTTACAAAGAAGAAACAAAAGAAAGACAAAACTTTTAGTCTTTTATTTTAGGGGTTCTGTTGTCTTGAGTTCGTCTTTGTGATACTTTGTTTTGCTCCCACTATCTCTTGTTAGAACACCACCCATTCCTAGGTTCGGCTCTGAAGATGGGAGCACACAAACAGACGCAGACGGTGCGGCTGAGAGCTGTCCTCTCCTGAAGAGCCATGGCGAGGCGATGTGCTGTTTTCATGGCTTTGCCCCTCCTTTGGTTTGTGTGTAGGGAGAGAGGAGCTGTGGGCCTAGGGAGGCTGTTGTGGGTCAGTGTGTACATTGTTGCTTTTGCTTTTTAAAGAACCAGGCCGGGTGGGCACGGTGGTGCACTCCTGTAGAATCTCCAAGAATCTCCATGGCAAGACCTTGTCTCAAAAAACCAAAGCCAAAACCAAACCAAACCCAAACAGAACAAAAAGAGCCTAGTGGTAACTCATCTGTCTGGAGGATTTGCTCTAATGCCCTTACTAGATCCGTTCATCTGCTCAAATTGGAACATGGTGTCTCCGGGACATAACTCAGGTTTCAGGGCAATCCCCTGAGTTAGTAAATCATGAAAAGCAGAAAGGCAGAACAACTGTTTATTGCCTACACTGAGTTTTTTTCTCACTTTCAGTTATAGGGAGCCTTTGCCAGTATTCATTGTTTTTCTGTGATTGTTTTTTTAAATTCCATTCACCTCCTTATTCCCTCTGCAGAATACCTTATACACTGGTAGAATTCCAGCTTTCTCTGTCAGGGATAAAGTTCCTAACATGCACAACTGAAAGGAGGATGGATTTATCCTCCACATATAGCTTCAGAGGTTTCAGACCAGTCAGCTGGCTCCATGGCAGGCATCCTGGTGTGGGGTGGGGGGTGGGGGGCACAAGGAGAGCTGCTGGCTTCAGGGGAGGCAGAAAACAGAGCAAAAGGAAAAGAGTAAGAGAGAGCAGGAGGAAAACACTCCTGTAGGTCACGCCCCTATGGACACACCTCCTCCAATAATTCAGTAGATTATAACATCAATGAGATTTGCACTCCATGATCCACTCACCTTCCTAAAGGCCCACTTTTGAACACATGCACCTTGGAGGAACATTTTATTTTATTTTATTTATTTTCTGGTACTGGGCATCGAACTCAGGACCTTGCGCTTGGGAGGCAGGCATGGTACCACTGAGCTAAATTCCCAGCCCAGAGGTACATTTTAGATCCAAATCATTAAAAGTTGCCAATGCATACTTACTGCTGTTCCTGAGTGGCCAAAAGAGCAAATACTGTACCTTTTGACACTTCAGTCGCTGTAAGCTTCTTTCTCTTTCCTTTCTTTCCCAACATTTGAGGTTTCAGGAATGTGTTCACATTTCTTGTTTATCAGCACTCATAATTCTTCTGTTAGTCTTTACTCGTTTGCCTTTTATTTATAGTTTCCATAATATTCGCTTTTCCTCGCCCTCTTTCCCTACTCCTACACTACATCTTAACATTTGCCAAAATAATGCACAATTGAAATAATGAGCTGTTCTTTATATTAAAGATATATATTCAAATAAATAATGTAAAAGAAGGCCAGGCGAAGGCCAAAAAAGTTCTTTTAAAAGAAAGAATATAAATTTTCAGGGATGCATTCTTACAACCCAGCAATATTAACATCCTATGTAGTATACTCTTTTAAAAAACACTACCTTAAATGTGCATTTACATACTGCCCAAGGACACGGGTATAGTTCTGCATTCGAATACATGCTTAGCATTTATGCGGCCCTGGGTGGGAGCTCCATTACCACAATAAATAAATTCTGCCTGACTCATCTCTCAAGTTTAGTACGATTATTTGTGTCTCACTTTGGTTGCAGTTAGAGTATAATGATTGACACAAGAGTGACATAAATTTAATGGCATGGCTCTGTTTTATTAGAGTTATAACTAAGCTATAACAATGCTGAGCACACATGTTATGAAGGTAGATTATCATCGTAATTAGCAAGCACACTTACCTGAGTGAGGTAGCGACATTCTGATATAAAATACAGCCTACTTAGCACAATGATTTATTCTTCTGACCTACTTTGTTCTGTTTGAATTTATCACGCATCTTGAATAGAGTGACTAAGAATCATTCGTCAAATTGTTAAAAGAAGAACACCATGCTTTTGTCTTAGGCAGCTCTTACGTTCTTCTTGGTGCATTCTGTGATACGATCAACAGTGCACACCTGTTGCTTGACTAGAATCAGGCTTCAGAGCCACCTAGACCCTCTGTAGTCAGTTTATCACTGGAGATATTTTCAACATTCCTTCAATTGCAAGTCCTCATCTATGACCTGCTCATGAAGTTAAACACGCCTGTGCTTCTATGTGCATAGGGGGCTTGTAAACCACACACTCCTGGGCCTACTTGCAGCATCCGATCCACAAGTTGGTTTAAACGAGGCCCAGTTTGCAATGTTCATGCTTTGGCAATGGCCAGTTTGGATTTTTTTCAGACAGCAGTAGCAGCCTGAAATTACAGCATGATTTAAAATGTACTTGAATATGTTTGTACTCCTATGAGACAAGGAAATGATTTGCAATAAGATGTCTAATGTATTTTCACCTGCTAGAGCATTACATAGGCTTTTGTATTGGCATCAAAATGCTTACTATACCCTTAATAATGCTTCTGTTTTTAAAAGGCAGAATAAAAACATCTACTTTTTCCTGCTGTTTGAATTAAATGATCGTTCTGGAGCATATTCAATGAATGTTATTGGATTTGACCTAACAAAACTATTTGAATAAAATTTCCTGCTCTGAAGGAGGCCAAGTAAAGTGAAACAGTTTTATACCAATAAAGATGATTTTGTACTTCATGGTCTACTATAACTGAACCATTAAATGAAAACTAAAATACTGAATAGTCTCTCTGGTGTGAGCAACTGAAAGTGTCAATGAGGACCAAATTGTATAATAGCTAATGTGAAACAGGAAGAAAAGGTCCAGGGGGGAAGGGGAAGTGGGAAGTGGGGTAGGGGAAAGGAGAGAAGGGAAAGAAAAAAATAGAAGGAAAGAAGGAAAAAAATGGACACAGTTTCTATACATAGGAAGGGGTGGAAGAATGGAAGGGAGGTCAGGGGAATGGGAAAAAAACAACAGCCAAGACATATCATGCACAGGTACAAATTCCCAATGATGAATGTGATCGTAATGTCTACCTAAAGTGTACCAGTACACTTAAGGAGTGAATGAATAAAAAAGAAAACTATGTCTCTGCATGATAAAAGCCAAGATGAGCTTTCTAAAAGAAAACAAAGGGCTATGCTGAGGCTGAAAGGTTGTTGGTGGTACTTGAGTCTTCAGAAGGCTTATGTTGATATCATAACCACTTGTGTGCCGGTTTGTAGAAAACGTATTTCTAGATCCGATGACTCAGTGCCTAGTTTATCACCTTTCACAGCGCATTCGAATCTAAGGAGGAAGGTAGTTACATGGATACCAAGAAAAAATCACTCTTTTATTCTGTGCCCGTGTGACACAAGTCTCCATTCAGGGCTTCCTGAGTAGACTCATCCAAAGATGTCTCAGGTGTGTTGTTCTGTTTTCTGGAACTGTGAGCAAACAACTGAGATAATCAACTCGCAAAGACAGTTTTATTTTGGCTCAGTTTGGGGAGTTTCGGTCCCCAGTAGCTTGGTACACTGCTTTTGGGGCTGGGATGAGGCAGAACATCAATGACAGAAACAGGAAGCTGCTCACCTCACATAGCCAGGAAAAGGGAGAGGAGGCAGAGGAGGGGCTGGGACCCCAGCATCGCTCCCAGGCCAAGGCACTGCGGACCTAGCTTCCCACACTCGGCCCCGCCTCTTAGACCGCCCACCGCCTCCCTACCGCACCACAGGCTGGTGACCGAGCGTTTTCACACGCAGTGTTTTAGAGGACATTTATCTAAACCACGGTAGTAAGAAATAGCATAGAAGCATCAATAGTATGGGAAAATTGGTTTTCTTCTGACTTGAAGGAAATCGGCTGGCTTATTCTTACATAAATGATTGTTGTTTGAGACTCAAATTGATAGCTGGCAGCATGTGAAATGATTTTCATCTCTTAAATATATTCTAAAGTTCCAAATTCTTCCTAAAGTAATCATGTCTCTTTAACAGTGATTTTTTTTTCTTTTTTTATAAAAAGGATCTTTCTATTTCAGCACCAGGACTAGATTCTCATCTTGCTTGCAACTCAACCAAAACTCTCCCAAGCAGAACCAAAATAGCTCCCATAGAATTTCAAAAGATGAGAATCAAACCCAGGTGGCCCGGGCTGAAAATGTTAAATATGATGCTATTCCTATGGTCAAGTGAAATGACATATTTGCATTTTTCAGATTCTATTTCAAATTATTAAGAAGCCCATCTGCTTAAAAATATCTTTTCCACTCCCCTGTCACTGCATGAGGCTTCCATCCCAAATCATGCAACTAGATGGAAGAACTTAATTTCTAGAAGGCCTTTGTTAAATAGTAAACACATCTGTGAAGTGGATATTATGATAACCCCAAAAGCCCCCACACTACATGCATAGGAAGTGTTCATTTTATGGCCAAGAGGTACTGAAACAATTATGCTTAATCCTTTTGAATAGAAGGGGACAGAAAAATCCTTCTGTACTTTTCATGGGTACTGATTTTCTGGTGCTATAATAACAGCTAACGTACATGTGTTCATGTTCATAGTCTACTCTGTGGAAGTCCTTAATCAGTAAGGAGTTGATGTTTGCTGCAAAGAGGATTAGTAAGATCAATGAGATCTTTTTTTTATTCACCGGAGGCACAAAGGTTTCGCTCCTTGTATTTGAGTTCTGAGGTACCTTCTCCCATCATCTCCTTGGCATACAGCCACCCTTTAACTAATTTTTTTGTCACATCCCAGTCTCTCTTCCTCTGTGTTTAAAGTGTGGCCCTCCAGATAACGATTCTGCATCCACTTTCTTATGTTGCTGATTTGATCACCTGCATCACAGAGAAAGGCTTTTGTGTTTGTCAACAATGAAGAAGTTGACTATGAGGATGGGCCCAGGTTTCTTCATTGTTTTCCCCCTGGTGATCAATGAGGAAGATCTTCTGAGAGCTCCACAGAGAGAGCTGAGTGAGGAAATGGAATGATCCTTCTGGGGGTCCAAGGGACAATTTCCGCACTCAGAAGAGTTCTGACACAGGTCACTCCTGGTCACTTATAGCATCCCTCTCTCCCAGGTCGGCTCTGCAGCAGATGTCCTCCTACATTTACTGAATCCTAGTTGCATCTTGCTGCTTAATAGGTGAATGAATTTTTGAGCCATCTGAGTTTCACTCAGAGTCATATTTTTCCTGTTTGTTCACAAAATAGTTGCTCCATATCTCTGTTGTGATTGAAAGACCCTGACAAAGTACTCCTGCAAATAGGAAAAGGAGAAAATCCTATGGCAATTCGTTACAGATCACAAGTAATCCTATTGATATTGATAGTGAAACACCAGCATGCAAGAGCATTTTGCAGTCCATTGGCCCTGTCCTCTTTCCCCGGGTACCATGCCACACAGATGGAGAATTGAGACCACACACATGAGGACGTGTGCCTCTGCTTGGATTTGGATTCGCCGCAATATGGCATTGAACCAAACAGCCACATATACTTGTCATGTTTCATTAGTTACAGAAAACCTCCTTTCTACCAGTCTAACAAGGGCCCTTTGCTTGTCACTAGACGTAAAGCTTTGTTCTCCATCTGTTTCCTGGGGACAATGTGAAGACTGAACTCACAAGTGAGTGTTAAAGGATGGGTAGCAGATGGGGGTCTGTTCCGGTCATTGCCTTTCCTTCATCCACACTCTCAAATCACGTTAGAATTTTGAAAGGGCCTATCTTCAGAGTGTAGTATTAACATCTAGAGAAAAAATTAACAGACATGAAAGTGATTTAATGAAAATTACTATGGTACCTCCAAAGAGTTGCACAATCTGAACATCTACCTATTGAAACAGGTAATAGCTAAAAAAAATTACCAGTAAAATTAGAATTAAGTCACATTGCAAGCATATAAATTTAGTCAGCATGGTTTTTAAAACCATTCTACTAAGGGAATGGAATTAATATGAAAAAATGAAAAAATGGAAGCAAAGTCTTTGTAAATAGGGAGGGGTGGAGGGGTTGAAGGGAGGGCTGGGGAATGGGGAAAAAATAAAAACCAAGAGAGATTATGTAAAAGTGCAAATTTCCAATGATGAATGTCATTATACTGTATACTTAAAATGTACCAATAAAATTAATTTAAAAAAATAAAACCATTGTACTTAACCAAGTGTAGCTCACACAGGATTCCAAACACTAATTAACTGCTATGTTTTCCATATTATTATTAACACATCCTTCTTTCAGTTAAAAGTAACAACAGTAGGGTTAAGTCAAGTAAAACTATCTTGTCAAAATTTTCTTTTGCAATTGCACAGTAGAATTTCTTTAACATCTTTGTCAAGGTGTAATTTACGTGCCATAAAATTCACACTTTTTAAATGTACATACATCAACATTTTTATTTACAGACCTGTGCAACCTTGACCATAATAAAACTTTATAATATTTTCATGAACCCAAAAGGCAGACACGTACCCTTTAGCACCTACCCATCCCTTGGCAAACACTCGATTCTCTGTTTCTCTACATTTGAACTCCGTATGTTTTATGCAAATGAGATTTATAACATGTGGTCTGTCTGAGTAGCTTCTTTCACTCAACATAAGGATTTTGTTCCATCCATGTTGTAGAATTACTAGCATTTCTTTCCATTTTATTGCTGGATAGAAATGTTATTATCAGTTATTGCACAACACACCTGTAAACCTAGCACTCTGCAAGACTGAGGCAGTGAGATCCCAAGTTTGAGCCCAGCCTAGGCAACTTATGGACTTAGCAAGACCCAATCTCAAAGAAAAAAGAATTTGTAAGTGCTGGGGATGTAGCTCAGAAGGCCCATTAACCAACCCCCACAAAAAAAAAAAAAAGAAAAGAAGTTTTATCCGTTACAGATGTGTTTCCTTTCAGTTCCCAATCCACCTCTCAATATATGATAAATAAGGGGAAGCTTTTTTGTATTGTCAGCTTACTATGAACACTATGTCCAGCTTTTCCCAGTAGAGAGCGCTAAAGGGATATTGCAAGAAGACATTCCTGCCGCAGTTTCCAGTGCAGGTGGCAGGACCAGAAGTGCAGATGCAAAGCTAGCTGGTAAAGTGTCTTCCAGCGGCAGGTGAGGGTTGCAGCATCTCCTGTTCCTAACTCCTAGGCCTGAGCGTAATGTTCTGCCAGCCTTCTCATGTCACATACAAGTCCCCAGGAGTGCCACACAACAAGCCAGTTCTTTCTAATGCAAGCTCCCCAGGTGGCCTGCTGTCTTTCAAAACCTTCCTCTCCTTCCATTTACAGTCTCCTTTGCATGCTACTTGTTGATCCCCTGCCCTCTCGCCTGCACTCCAGAATGTTGGACACAGTTTGCCTAGAAATGCCACATCAGCCATGGCCTGGCCAAACCACCAGACCTGACTCCTATGGGCAACACTACACCTTTTCCAAGACTACTCCATTTCCCAATTTGTCCTTCTCAGACACTATTCTTTAGGATATAATAGGGTTTCTATATATCTTGCAGTTGTTGTTGTTGTTGTTGTGACTCATAATTCTGTGCATTAAACTTCCCTTGTTTATCCCTTGCATGGTTTCCACCTCTTGGCTGGACCTGGAGTTCTGCCATATTGTATTGTGTAGGTTTACCACATGCTGTCTATCCACTCATCAGTTAATGGCATCTGATGGTTTCCATTTATTTGTCTATTAGGAATAATGCTGTTTTGAACATTCAAGTGCAAGCCTGTGTGTGGGCATATGCTTTCTTTCTCTAGGATAGCTACTTAGAAGTTGAATTGCTAGGTCATATGAGCCATTGATATTTTACTCTTTAAGAAACTATTGTCCATCATCTGTCCTCCAAATCAGCAATGCAGAAAGCCGCCATTATGTCTATATCCACATAAACACTTGTTACGATTTTGCTTTGTAACCAATATAGTATATCTTAGAGTACAAGTTCAAAAGAGAGAAGGCAAAAAGGAAGCTTGAGTTTTGAAAAAGTCAGAATAGCATCCAGTGTTCAAGAAGAAACATGAAAGCTCTAACTAGTATTTTGTTCATGTCTTTATAAAAAGTCAAGAACAACTTCCTTCTGGGCTGCAATTCTAGTAATGTGTCGTCCCCCCACCTCCATCCCCAGTGCTCTTCTGTTGGATGCTCTGATAGGGTAAATGAAAGCAAACTCACATTTTCTTTTGGAACAAAAGCAGTAGAAAATTTTATTTCAAGAAAAACTTAATATAAACTTGAATAAAATAATGTGAGGAAAAATTTGACCCAAAAGACAATTTTATTTTGTGTCATTTTACATGAAAATAATTTTTTCTTTATTTTTCATAATAAATAAACTTTAAAACTTATTCATCAATTGGTCCAAAAACAGCATTTAACTATTATTTTCTATGCTATACATTTGGAGCCTGTACAATGCCCAAGAATAGAGAAATGCTCTGTTTCAGTTTGAAATTCAGAGAGTCTCTCTCTCTCTTTCTCTCTCTCTCTCTCTCTCTCTGGTTGTGGTACAGATTTCCTGTTTTTGCTCCAGAATGCTTGAAATTTGGACAGTTCTGTTGAGTTCAAATTATGTTAGAACAGCATTTGCATTTTAGCTACAAAGCAAGGATTTGAATTCCCATCCACGTTTTTTGGCTTGAACCACCATCCTCATCAGTATCGAGAAATTTAAATCTTGCAACAAGACAAGATGAAAGAAAAGTTGAGCTTAAAGAGGAAAACTTAGAACTTTCCTGATTAAGTTATATCTTCCTAGGGGATATACATCGCAAGCCACCTCCTGGCCCCTCAACTTTGAGATTACAATGAATAAAGTACTTAACAAGAGGTGATCATAATGAACTGATAAACAGTACAGGTTTTTTGAAAAAATCAGTTTGGAAGATGTTCATTTAATTTTCACAGACTCTCCAGCTGGTTTAAATATCAGACACCAAGTCCAGACATAAGATAACATGAGGTTGTTTTCTCACACTCTCATGGTTGTGGAAACTACTTAATAACTAATTGCTCCTGATTCATAGCTATCTTGCTGTGGGATATTGAAAGATTACTTCAATCCACTGAGCTCTTTGGGAATCAAAATGTACATGCGACAGTAATATTTATTTATTTATTTATTTATTTATCTATTTTTGGTACTGGGGATCAAACTCGGGACCTTACACTTGCGAGGCAGGCGCCGGAACCATTGAGCTAAATCCCCGGCCCATGGCAGTAATATTTAAAATCTATGATATTACAATTCTTAGTGAATGATCTGTATACAGAGAGTTACCATAACTCTGTACTGACTGATATAATTATCAGATTCCCAAAAGAGCCATGCTGCTTAACTAATTTAGAAACATTCAAATATAAAATGTCACTTAAATTTGATTTTAATTCTGTTTTTATATCTATTCATTTTTAAAAGTTAGATATAAAATGAAGATTTTACAGAAATATGAATTAGAATAATGCTGTTTGTTCAAATTAAATAAAAACATTCACATGATTAACCTTAAAAAAATCATTGCAGGTCTTACTGATATTTTTCAATGAAAATATTATTTTGTGGGCTTTATGGTTATTTTTTAAACATTCAACAATACAGGTGTTTGAACCCAGAGTATACCACCTTATGAATGTATGACTGATTTTACAACACCTAAAAAAGACAATTTACAGATAATTGGTTATTTCAGTATGAATACATTTGTAATAATGGAGATGCAGTTAACACGACCTCAGATAAGTGAATATGTTATCTAGGCAGAAAAAAAGTCTTTGGAAAAGTTAAAGTTTTATTCTTCAGTGTGGTGTTGGTGCGAGGTGGTGGACCTTTTAAGATTTGGGGTCTCAGGGAAAGTTTTCAGGCCATTGTTGATGTGCTGTTGAAGGGAAGATGGAACTCAGAAAGCTGAGTAGCAGAGGTCTAAAAAGAGACAAAGACACCCTCCAAGTCTCAGAGACAAATCTCTACTCATTAAAGAGTATCTTAAAACATCATACTTTCCTCCCACTTTCTCTAGTTTTTCTGAATCTTGATTGCCAAATAAGAGGACCAATCCATCTTTTCTTTTTTTTGGTACCGGGGATCGAACTTGGGAACTTGTGCTTGCAAGGCAGGCGGTGGAACCACTGAGCTAACCCACCCCCTAGCCTGATCCATCTTTATTAAAATGGAGAAAGAAAGAGGCCTGCGTTCGCTTTATGCCCTTTGATTCAGATAGCATTATTCTTGGAAGAGAGTGCATGAGGCCAGTAGCTCCAAAGTGAAAGCAAATAGGAGGGTCACTGGGAATTCCTAGAGGCTGCATATTTCTGGGAAACTGTGTCAGTATGTGTCAGTGCCTTGAAGGTGTGCTCGTGTTTCCATCTAGTGATTCTACGACAAGGAGCCCGGCCCCGAGACATGTTAAAATTCAGTGAGATTTTCCTTACATGAAGATTTGTAATTAGGAAAGTAAGTGCAACAGAAGAGCTAACTTTGTACAGATGATTGAGTAGATTGATGCACATAGCTTATTGTTCATAAGAAAACGATATAATTCTATGAAATGCAAAGTTCTCAGTGTAGGAATATCGCAGTGGCTTACCCAACATGCATCTCAGACGCAATATGTGTTAATTCCCAGAGATCATTGCACTCTTCTTTGACACATGGACATTGGCATATGCAGAGAGACAGAGCTACAAATAGAAAAATATTTCAAGGCCCTGTTGTAGAGTTAAAATTAACACATATATTTTTATTAAATTTATCTATAGAATAAATGGATGCACACTGAGGCCATACTCTTAAGTGAAATAAATAGGACACACATGTAAATACCGAATAGTTTCTCTGGCATGAGAAACTAAAAGTGTAAATCAGGATCAAAATGTATAATTAATATTGTGAAATAGGAAGAAAAGGTCCAAAGAGGAAGGCGAAGTGGGAAGGGTAGGGGAAAGGAAAGTATGGAAAGGAAAAAATATGAGAAAAGGAAAAAAATGGAAACAAAGTCTTTGCAAATAGGGAAAGGTGGACAGAGGAATGGGAAAAAAATAAGAACCAAGAAACATCATGTCAAGGTGCAAAATCCTAATGATGCATCTCATCGTATTGTATACCTAAAATGTGCCAATAAACTTAATGAAAACAATTAGCTATAGAAGAGAAAATTGAAATAGCAAAAGGACTACTCAAATTCAAATTTTGAGGTGGGATGTCTAGGAACACAGTGATATGAATCCTTAAAAGTGGAATAGGGTCAAATGAATAGGTAATGTGTCTGAAACTCACTTTAATATGTACCATTGTAAATCTGACAGTTGGTATTTAAGTCACTTGTAAAGTGCAGTATGTTCTTGGATTAATAGAAACTATTTTGCTAATCTATACCCTTCTATCTTTTGATATTCTACCCTTGAGAATTTTCAACCTTTCCCTTCCCCTTCAACTTACCTTGCCCTCTTCACACCCCAAAAATTTAGTTGGGCAAGAGAAGGAGTTAGAGCAAACTCATGCCGTGTCTCCTAGACTGCAGGATTCAGAGGACGGACACAAAGACTGACTTTCATACTTAGAAAAAGAGAAAAAGAAACTGCAGTCACCGAGTGTCAGCCAGAGAGGAGAAGACACAAATTCAAAGAAATGAACCATTCTCTGCTTATTGCTAAAGGGCTGTTCATGGTAATAAAACAAACAGCCACAAAAATTACACATGCTAGGAGCCATATCCTAACCCGGAAATGAAGATCAATAACTGCAGTTTCATCAAGACCAATAAATAATGAGTAATTCTGATAATTCATTCCTGTATTGTCACCTGCATTGTTGAATTCAATACTCACTCACAACTAGCAATTTATTAACAAAATAGGTAATGGATGATACTTTACGAAGAAAGTGGTAGCCTGCAGTAAGAATTTTAGAAATTTTTTTACACCTTAAATTTCTTTTTTCTTTTCTTTTCTTTTTTTGGAAGTACTGGGGATAAAAACCCAAGGCTTTACTTGGGAAAGTGCTCTACCACTACTCTATACTCCCAGGCCACACTTAAGGTTCATTAAAAAGAATAGAGAAATACAGAACAAAAAGAGGATCCTATACCAAGAACAACTAAAAATTCCCTAGCTAAGAGGAATATAAAAGTATATGAATTTGAAATTTACACAGCTAATTCTCCTTCAATATATCCATCCACACATAATAAAAGTAAAGAAGAAAAATCTAGGACAAGATTTTTTTGTATTGAAATAAAATTTGGAAATTTATTACAATGAAAGGTTGAGACCCCCTCCAAAAATAAAGTTTTAAATGTACGTTGTGCAGTTAGATACTCACGTACCAGTGTTCCAGCTCGCTTTGTAACTGCGATCACTGCAGGCCCCTCTTATTATGGGGCCTTTAGTTTCATGGAGATGTGAGTAACATTATGCTTCCCTCCCTCCATTTCCTTACACCCTTTGGTCAAACAGACATTAAATTTGCTAAAACTTTGCATTCAGTCATCTTTCCTACTTCGCACCAGATTACATTCTTAAATTTTGCAAGCTTTCTATGCCTATTTACTTCTGGTTAGAGCAGAATTCCAGAGCATTTAGGTATTTGTTTGAGTTACAATGATTCCTTTAGAGGAAAATATTTTGATCAAATGAAGTCCAAGTCATTAGCTGTTGCTCAATGGCTTTGCAAATATTTTACAGTTGAATAAACTGAAATATAGATCCTCAAATATCCGAAGAAACACACACACAAAAGAATCTAGGTGTTTTCCTTCTTTGTACAAAGCCCAAATTTCTCATTTCTTACTTATTATATTTTGTCAAAAGATAAAAGAATCTCTCGGAGTACTACACATATTCTATGCATAATAAAATTGGATACCTTAAAAGAAAATATACTCAATGTAGATTTTTAAATGATAGAACATATAAGAGCCAAGAAATTTTTTTAGGAATAAATTTTGCTGTTTTGTGACAGTCTCAACTCTAGGGAAAAAATGTTTTAGGTTTTGCAGACCACTCAATCCTGCCCTAGAACAGAAAAGGAGTCATAGAAAACACACAAAAAATGAGCTTGACGATGTTCCAATAAAACTTTATGGACAAAAACAAACCAATGAATTTAGCCTGTGACCTGTGGTTTGCTAGGTAAAGGAGTAGCTTAAATACTGTGGGTAAATACTGAGTACACATCAATTAGAAGAATAAACATATACAGATCTCATTAAATGAGTTGAAAAGTTCTAAAGTAAATAACAAAGATGAAGGATTTTAAAAGAGCTAAGTGACATGTTTTAAACTCTATTCTAGGTAGGAAGTAGTGACCATGTTAAGCTTAGGTAGAAGAGCCAAGAAAAGGTAACGAGAGACACTAGTACACTGAAAGGTGTTCAACACCCTGTCAGGACTCAACAATGACTGATTGTCTGAAATGACCCCTAAGTTTTTATTTCATTATATCCAGAGTCCACCCATGCTCTTGCAAGCGGGCATGCTGTGTCTAGTGCTATCACTTATACATGGTGAGAGTGGAAGAATCTATCTTTAAAAATACCTTTAATATATGAATTTGGAACACACATAGAGACATGTACAAACTATCACAGTGGAACCCCTTGGTCCTATTACTCTGCCCCCAAAACCAGATCCAATGTCATTCCCACTACACCCCTGTGCTATCCCCAGCTCATTGTGTCAAGGAATATCGTATGCATCACAGTCTCTCACCTGTACATATTTTGCTTTGTGTTGCTCTACAATATGGAGCCAAAGGCAGCTGTTCAGGGTGGCAATTGTATGTGTAAGCATTTAAACAAAATCTGTCTTTTTATCCTGTGGGTTAAAATCATGAGAACACATTTTTTCAAGAAGCAGGCAGAGACACAATTAGAGCTCTTCTGATTGGGTTGGGTTTTGTTCACTTTGTGAGCCATAGCTACTCACACTCTGTGAATAGAGGTTCACCAGTTCTCAGAGGGTGTAGTATGTGTTCGATAAAAAAGTTATGGCAGGGCTTGACTTCGCACCCTGTGTCAGGAACTTTGACCAACTCAAGTCACAGAAGAGAAGGCGTGGCCTGAAAGTCCCATCGGGGCCGGTGGGTGAGATCTCCTCCACTCAGCAAGCCAGAATCCCCTTGTCTCAGCTTCGTGTGTAGGGAAGATGTAGCATGGAATTTAGAGTAACAGGCTCCCGTCCAAGCCAAGTGACCTGTTAAGGAGCTCATAAAGCAGAATGATTGGAAACGAGGAAGTCCACGTACACTGGCCCGTTTGGAGCTGCAATTAGGCATTTATTCGTGAGACAGGGCACGTAGAGACCGAAGCATCCAGAACAGGAAGCAGAGCCTCCCGCCAAGCGTGTTCAGTATTCAGAACTGTACTGGAGACAACAGCGACTCACACTTAACACTGCTGTGACGAGAGCCATGAGCCAGCACAGATTCAAGGAGAAAAATAAGAGATCATTTGGGTTTTCCAACATGAAAACAAGAACTATTGTTCTTATAAGTTAACAAAACTATTTCCGAAATCTAAAGATGTGTGTGTGTGTGTGTGTGTGTGTGCGCGCGTTTCTTTCTTTGCCTTGGGTAGGGTTTCTCATCTTTAACACGATAATTTACAAACTTTTTATCAAAAGGTTTCCCTGTGCTTTGTAGGACAGAAAATCCTGTATTCCTAATGATGTGCATTTCTGCTGCATTTCGCCTTATCTAAGATACACACACAGTGTACACACATGTAGTTTGAACATAAACTTTCTATATGGTTGAGGAATAAGTTATGGAAATTAACGTACTTATTAATGTATTCAGTTCTATCATTGGAATTAGTTGAATTCTTTTTCAACTATTACCCATTCTTGGAGTGGCTTATTAGACTTCCAGAACAGCCTTGGTTTCTCGCTTTGTATGGGTCGATGTCAGAGCCAGGGTGCCTTGGACCTTAGAAGTGATACTTTGTCAGGCCAGGGCCGCATTCCTAGCGACTGTGCCTAGACAAGAATGAAGTGAGAGAGACGAGTACAGAAGTATCATCCCAATCGCATCGGAGAGAGGTCATTCTTCCATCCTCAGCTCCTTGCCCTAACCCTACAGTCCCCATGCACAATTCTACTCCTAGAGGACACATGGGGCTGTGGTGTAGTTTTAATCATATGAATTATCTATATACCCTTGGACCACAGCATGGGTAACAAGAGACAAAAGAAGAGGCAAGAGAGAATCTCCATCCTTAATAAAAAAAGAACACGAGTGGAGTTATGTAACGAATGAAGCAGAGGCAGAGATAAAAGGAGACACGGTCTTCTCCTGGTTATTAACCAGGAGATTAACCAGGTTATTAGCCCCTACTGCTTTAACCACTGTCCTTTCACGAGACAGTCACTTTGCAGCTCAGTTTCCTTCTGTGTCAAATGCAGGTAACAGGAGACTTCGTTGTATGGTACTTTTGTTGTGCAGTTTAAATGAGCATGCCATAGGTCACATATACATTCCCAAGGGTGTACCATTCCTTTCTAGTTGTTTACCCATTTGGGGAGCTCTTCACTTAAACTTTTAAGGAAGAGAGAGTTGTACGTGTGAATCAGACATTGGTACTGTAAGATAACCTAAAATATACCACTCTTTCTAAATGGGCACTGATCAATGAACTGGAACTTCAAGTCTTTGTTGTGGAAAATGGGTTGAACCAGAAAATATAACTGTAGAGACAGCATTGTATATCACTGAAAATATCATCTCCCATTGGAGTGTGCTTTTCTAAAGAATGTGGCTCTTCCTGATTAACATCTACGAGAGCAGTTCTTAAACTTTGTCACATAACAGAATCGTCTGTTGGGCTTTGAATCATGTGCAACTTGCCCCCTTCCCAGGGCTCCTTAGACAGTAGGTGTGTGGGGGGCCAATAGTTTACATTTTTCACAGCTTTCCAAGCTATGTGGATGCACCTGGTCGGAAAATCACATTTTAAGAGTCACAAGAGAGATGTTTTTACCTCTGTGCCTATATATCAATACTTGATGATGCTGAACAACTAAATTCAACCAAATAAAATGATTACTCTTCTCGAAACTGTATTTCTTACTTAAATCTGTTGTTTGCGTTTCCTAAAACACGCATGGAAACAAATGATAGAGGATGGTTGAAGGGAGGTTGAGAAGATCAGACAAGAAAGTGTCCGACACGCAGCAAGTCCCACCCAATACCACCATGGAAATCAATCTGAGTGGAATATGTGTTTTGACATCAAATAACCCTGAAGCCTCAAGATCTGGGGAAATCTCTAAGTTGTGAACTTTGGCTCTGGTGCAGAAATAGAAGAATGTCTGTTTGGATGACTGGTTTCTCAGCAAACAGATTAGGAATAATGAAGTCGCAAGTACTGTTTCTTTCAAGGTGATTTATCTGTCTCAGTGGATGGGAGGGAAACTCATATGGCCTGTGAGGTATTTCATGTTCCTTATTAAACCAAAGGAGATTTAAACAGATCAGCCTTTTGTGGGAGAGTCTTCCTGCATAGATGCTGTTGTTCATGGGAATGATAGTTTTGGACAATTAATGCCCTCTCCACAGATAGAGACAGAAATGTTCGCTAAGGTACTAGCAGTGTGGGGAAAATTAACAGAGGAGGTACACATTCAATGGAGATTGACAACATTTGTATTTTTAGTTTCACACACAACTAGCATCCATGTGAGAATAATTGCTAGGAGATTATTTTAATTTAAGCTGCTTTATGACCCACTTTGTCTGTTTATTTTGTCTGGCTGTTTCCATTTCCTAGTAGCTACTGCTTATTTAAGCTTCCTAATCGTACCTGATTTAACACCTTTAATTGGACTGGTACACTCAGAACTTTCCAGAGGAAAGAGTCATGAATAGAGCAGGTCTGTAGTTCTCTTGCTGACATGATTTCACCTCCTTTTGTGTTAAAGACATGCTGGCTACTGCTGTGTCCTTGGCTTTCTGAGCACCATTGTGTTAATTCCGGATTGTGGTAACTGTGGGGCTTGGTGAGTGGGCGAGGTGTGTCTGGACACTGCTGATTGATTTCAAAGGACCCCACAGGGTATTTTTGTAAGTTCAGGGGGTCCAATGACACCATATTGACAAAACTATGATAACCAAATTTAATATATTAGAAAAGTAATTATATATTCTTTTCCTGAAAGATTTGTTGAAAAGAAATACTTTTTCATAGGTAGTACCATTACTAACCAAATTTTTCCACTGGGATCTCTCTCTCTCTCTCTCTCTCTCTCTCTCTCTCTCTCTCTCTCATCTTGCTACAACTATTAGTCCTGAACTAAACATGACCTTAAGTTCTTTTACAACTTGCACCCTGCAAATTGTAAATGTCTGGAAGAAAAAGCCTCCATCTTTCCAAATTGCCGACATTGAAGGAAAATCAATGTCCACCTTCCCATTAACACCCCCACTCCACACACACACACTGGCTAATTAACCCTTAATTCTGGGCTAGAGGTGTAGCTGAGTGATACAGAACTTGATTAATATGTGCGAGACCCTAGGTTCAACCCTTAGCAGTGCAAAGAAAAACAAAGTGCTATTCTGAGATTGTGTTTTCACTTCAAATATTTTGGCCATCCTTTTTTCTTTTCTGGATATTTAGCTCTTGTTTCTGTTTTACAGCTGAAAATCATACCACTGCCTGAATATGGCCCGATGTATTTAACAATGTGTTCAGGTTATCACCCATGCTCAGCTATTTCAACTAGTGATGGAAATAGCCCTATGCGTTCAAATGCAAAATTATATAAAATAAATTTGAAAAGTAGATTAGTGTGCTCCAAATGTTTAATGTGTTTAATTTCTGATTGCTCAGTTTTAAATCACTCATTGCAGAAATAGACGATGTGCCCTGGAACATACATTCATTTTTAGACTGCATGGAAGATAACCTTAGAAAATTCATGTGAGTTGAGTGAAAATCAATTACAGCTACATTATTGAAACTAGAAAATCTCATTATATTTTTCTGAAAAAAACCCAATTACAATTAGGTGATATGCTTGTAAATGTGTAAGAAAACTACAACACTAAATCTTAGGGTTGGTTAATTAGCATTTACAGGAGTTACTTAGCACCTCAAATATGTCTATCCAAATTTACACCAGTTAATTTATTATCATCTTTATTTATTTCATAGACTCTTTTATTGGTACATTTTAGGTATACAATACATTTACATTTATCTTTGTGTGCTTGTACCTGTACATGATGTATCTTGGTTCTTATTTTTTCCCCATTACCTGTGTGCCCTTCACCCCTAAATCCTTCCCTATTTACATACTTCATTTCCATATTTTTTTTCTTTTCTCATAATTTTTCCTTTCCATTCTTTCCTTTCCCCTTCCCCTCCCACCACCCCTACCCCTTTGGACCTTTTCCAATTTCAAAGTATCATTTATTAGTTATTAATCCTTTTAGTCCTTATTTACACTCTCAATTTCTCACACTAGAGAAACTATTTGGTATTTACACATGTGTGTTCTATTTATTTCACTTAGGAGTATGGCCTCAAGATGCATCCATTTAGCTATAAATGTCTCTAGTTTCTCGTTCTTTATGGCTGAGTAGTACTCCATTTTATAAAAAAACCACATCTTCTTTATCCAGTTTCCAGTTGATGGGCACTTGGGCTGTTTCCAAGCTTTAGATATTACAAACTGTGCCGCAATAAACATGGGTGCACATATATCTCTGTGGTATGATTCTTTTAATTCTTTTGGGAAAATACCCAGCAGGGGAATACCTGGGTCAAATGAGACCTCTAGCCCTAGATCTTTAAGGTATCTCCACACTGATTTCCATAGTGGTTGGTTCCAGAGTACCAGTTGGCACTCCCACCAACAATGGAGAAGGGTTCCTTTCTCTCCACATCCCCGGCAGCATTTGTTATTGGTTGATTTCATGATAGCAGCCATTCTTTGTGGGGTGAGGTGGAATCTCAGTGTTCTTTTCATCTGCACCTCTTGAATGATGAGTGATGTTGAACATATTTTCATGTTTATTTGCTGCTTTTACTTCTTTGTCTGAGAAATGTCTGTTCATTTCAGATGCCCATTTTTGAATTGGGTCTTTGAATTTGGGGGGTCTGATTTTTTTCAGTTCTTTATATATTCTAGATAGTAGCCCTTTGTCTGAGTTACAGCTGCTAAAACTTTTTTCCCACATTGTATATTGTCTCTTAGCTCTGTTGGTGGTTTCTCTTGCAGTGCAGAAGCATTTCAGTAAGATAAAATCCCAGTTGTTGATTCTTTCTGCTAGTCCCCGTGCTACTGAGGTTTTTTTTCATAAACTCTTTTCCTATGCCAATATCTTCAAGAGTTCTACCTAACTTATCTTCCAGCAAGTTTAGTGTTTCTGTCTTAATATTTAGATCTTTAATCCATTTAGATCTCAGTTGAGTGCATGGTGATAGATATGCGTCTAGTTTTAATCTCTGACAGGTTGAAATCCAGTTTTTCAAACACCATTTATTAAATAGGCTATCTTTCTTCCAATGAGGATGGTTAGCTCTTTTGTCAAAAATGAGGTGGCTGAGTATGTCTGAAGTTGTTTTTGCATCTTCTAATCTATTCCACTGATCTTCAAGTCTGTTTCTTTGCCAGTACCATGCTTTTTTATCACAGTAGCTTTGTAGTATAGTTTCAAGTTGGGTATTGTGATACCCTCCGCCATGTCTCTGTTGCCCAGAATTGCTTTTGCTATTCTAGGTCTCCTTCTGGTTCCAAATGAATTTTTGGATTGTTTTCTCTAGTTCTGTGAAGTATATTGTTGGAATTTCGTTCGGCATTGCATTAAATCTATATACCAGTATTGGAAGTATGGCTATTTTCACTATATTAATTCTTCCTACCCAGGATCAAGGGATGTCTTTCCATTTTCTTATATCCTCCACCATCTCCTTTTTCAGGGTGCTGTAGTTTTCAGCATAGAGGTCTTTTGCTTCCTTTGTTGATTGATTCCTAGACATATCATTTTTTTGGATGCTATTGTAAAAGGAATTGTTTCCCTAATTTCTCTCTCAATGAGTCTGCTATTTGTGTATAAGAAGGCTACTGTTTTTTGAGTGTTGACCTTATATCCAACTACTCTACTGACTCTGTCAATTAAGTCCAGAAGTCTTTTGGTAGAGTTTTTTGTGTCTTCTATGTAAAGTACCACATCATCAGCAAATAATGAGAGTATAACTTCTTCCTGTTATTTCTTTCTGTTTTCTAATTGCTGTGACTAATGTTTCCAGAACTATATTGAACAGAAATAGTGATAGTGAGCATCCTTGTCTTGTTCTTGATTTTAGCATGAAAGTTTTCAGTTTTTGACCATTTAGTATGATGTTGGCTGTTGGTTTTTCATAGATAGCCTTAATCAGATTGAGATAAAGGCCTTCTATTCCAATTTTCTGCAGGGTTTTTATCATGAATGGGTGTTGGATTTTGTCGAATGCCTTTTCTGCATCTATTGAGATGATCCTATGGTTTTTGTCCTTGACTCTGTTAATATAGTGTGTTACATTTATTGATTTACATAAGTTGAAACATCCTTGCATCGCTGGGATAAATCCAACTTGGTCAGGGTGTATGATCTTCTTGATGACCCTCTGTATTCTGTTTGCCAGTATCTTGTTGAGGATTTTTGCATCTATTTTCACGAGGGAGATTGGCCTGTAGTTCTTTTTGGGTTGGGTCTTTCCCTGGTTTTGGAATCCAAGTAACACTTGCTTCCAGGAATGAATTTGGAAGTATTGCTTCCCTTTCAATTTCCTTGATGAGTTTAAAGAGTAATGGTGATAGTTCTTCTTTAAATGTCTTGTAAAATTCAGCAGTGAAGCCATCCGGACCTGGGCTTTTCTTTGTTGGTAAATATTTTATTACATTTTCAATTTCACTCATTGTTATTGGGGTGTTTAGAATTTCTATGTCTTCTTCATTTAACTTTCACAATTCATATGTACCTAGGAATCTGCCCATTTCTTCTGTGTTTTCCATTTTATTGGAGTAGAGGTTCTTGAAGTAGGTATTGATGATCCTCTGGATTTCTGTTGGGTCTGTTGTGACTTCACCTTTTTCATTCTTATTTGTATGTATTTGTGCCTTTTCTTTCCTTTTTTTGATAAGGTTAGCTAAAGTTTTATCGATTTTATTTATTCTTTCACAAAATCAACTTTTATTCATTGTTTTTTTGTATTGTTCTCTTTGTCTCCATTGCATTGATTTCTGCCCTAATCTTTTTAATTTCCTCTCTTATATGAGCTTTGGATTCATTATGCTCTTCTTTTTCTAGGAGCTTGAGGTTCTGCATTAGGTTATATATCTGAGTTTTCTCTGTTTTCCCAATATGGGCATTCGCTGCTAGGAATTTCCCATGTAGAACTGCTTTCGTTGTGTCCCATAGATTCCTGTATGTTGTACTGGCATTTTCATTTACTTGTAGAAACTGTCTAATTTCTTCTTTAATTAATTCTGTGACCCATTGGTTGTTCAAGAGGGGGTTATACAGTTTCCATGTGTTTGTCGGGGTTTTGTGGTTTCTTATGTTATTGATCTCCAATTTTATTGCACTATGGTCTGATAATATACAGGGGGTAACTTCAGTTCTTTTACATTTACTTAGATATGTCCTATGAGCTAGCATGTGGTCTAGTCTGGAGAATGACCCATGTGCGGCCGAAAAGAATGCGTATTCTGATTTTGTGGGATGGAACACTCTGTAAACATCTATTAAGTCCATTTGTTCAACAGCTTGGTTCAGTTCTAGAATTTCCTTGTTAACTTTTTGTCTAGATGATCTGTCTATTTGTGATAGTTGGGTTTTGAGGTCCCCCACTACAACTGTGTTAGTGCTTATTTGGTTTTTCATGTCCATTAATATTTGTTTTGTATAGTTGGGGGCATTTGTATTTGGTGCATATATATTTAGGATTGTCATCTCTTTCTCTTGGATTGTTCCCTTCACAAGGATGTAGTGACCATCTTTGTCTCTCTTAATTAGTTTTGGTTTGAAATCTACTTTGTCTGCAAATAAGATTGCTACCCCTGCTTTTTTCTGGATTCCTGTCATGTGCAGAACTGTTTTGCATCCTTTTACTTTCAGTCTATGAATTTCCTTTTGAGTTAGGTGTGTTTCTTGTATACAGCATATTGCTGGGTTTTGCTTCTTAATCCATTCTGTCAGTCTATTTCTTCTGATTGGTGAATTGAGGCCATTAACATTGATAGTTATAATTGAGTGATATTGACTCATCCTTGTCATGATGTTTCACTGTTGTTGGATCTTATTTCTTTTTCCCCCTTTCCCTTTAGTTTCTTACCTTGTCTGGTAGCTTCCCTCTGTTGAGCCCCATGGAGTTGTGACCTTTGTTGCCTTTTTCTAGGATATTGCTAAGAATTGTTTGGAATGTTGGTTTGGTGTTCATGAAGTTTCTCAGGTGTTCTTTGTCATGGAAGTATCCAATTTCCCCATCAACTTTGAAAGATAATTTTGCAGGATACAACAGTCTAGGTTGGAAGTTGTTTTCTTTTAGGGCTTGAAATACTTCACTCCAGGCTCTCCTTGAGTTGAGGGTTTGTGTTGAGAAGTCTGCCATGTTTCTGATGGACTTTCCTTTATAGGTGATTTGTTTCTTTTCTCTGACTGCCTGTAGGATTTTGTTTTTTTGTTGGGTTTCTGGAATCTTGACTATTATATGTCTAGGTGTAGATTTTTTTTTTATCATGGCTGAGTGGAGTTCTATATGCCTCGCTTATCTGTATGTCCTATTCTCCTCCTCTGTCTGGGAAGTTTTCTACTATTACTTCTGTGAACAGTTTTTTTACATCAATTGTACTTTCTCCTGTTTTTACATGGGCTCCTATCAGTCTTATGTTATTCTTCTTTGCATCATCTAGCAGCTGTTGAATTGATTTCTCATGGTCCCTTACTATTTTTAAGAAATCTCTGTTTGCATGGTCCTTCACCTCAATCCTGTCTTCTATATCTAATATTCTACCTTCAGATTCTCTTAATCTGCTCTGCATGCTTTCAATGGAGTTTTTAATCTCCTGAATATCTGTTTGAATCTGTTTCATGGATTCCATTTCTTTCTTATGCTGGGCATTCCTGGCTTCCAGCATGTTTCTGAGCTCATCTATTTTTTTTTTATCAGTTTCTGTTCTAGAGCCTCTAATCATATCTTTCACTCTGCTCACCATCTCTGTAGTTATCTGGGAGATTATTTCTGCTTTGAATTTTTCTAGAGCCTCATTCATCTGTTTTGTTACTTCCTGTGCTATCAGCTCAGGGTGTCCAGATGGTTGATTATCAGACTTTTGCACCTCATTTCTCCCAGAAATTGTCTTTTGTGGGGTGGAAGTCTGGGCTTGTGACTTGCTTAAATGCCTTCTTATTTTTGTTTTTGGTACTGTCCCTGGTTTAGTTCCTGGGCTGGTATTATGAAGTTGTTTATTGTAAGTATCTTTGTTTATCTATTTAAAACTCTTATGGAATGATTGCTTCTCACAGGTGCCTACAAGATATAGCTGGTCTTTAGGTTTTGAGTCTCTAATGACTCTGAGGCTATCTCATTTTCATTATACCAGGAAGGAAAATTGTTTAGATCAATCACGACACCTTAGCCCAAGTCATACAATCAGCAACACCATAGCATCAAATACCTCTTAAAGAATGACAATTTGTGGTAGTTATTAATCTATCACCTTTAAAAAATAAAGTTCCTCCTTCAAGGTGTGTCTCTGCTGTCACAATAGACAACGTGGGCAGCAGTGTGCAGTTATAAGTCAATGAGTCTCAGTAAGCTAGTCCCAGACCCGTGAGATTCAGGCAAATTTCTGGTTGCAAGTCCCAGGTTGAGCTCCCTGTCCTCCTGCAGGTTTGCACTCTGCAAGTTTCTACTGCAGGTTTCAGCTGCTTTTCCCCTGAAGAAAGTCCAGTTTCTGATGGGAGCTGATAATCCCTCCAATTTATCAATCATGGTGGTCAGAGATTCCCTTCACTTTTCCAGTGGGTTTGTTTTCATCAGGGAGCCTGAGACAGGCACTCTCTCTGTTGTTCACTTCTGGAGCTCAGGACAATGGCTTTTGTCCCCCTGTGCCTCTGCAGTGTGTAACCAAGTAGCTGCGCAGCCAAAAGGCCAGAGGCCGGGGTGGGGCAGGGGGTGGTATTGTTGGAGGCACCTATGCAGCCCTGCCATCAGCTGGTGGGCCTGCCCAGGGGGTTCCTCCTCACCCTGTCCTGCTGGCTGGTGGAAAGCCTGTCCTGGTGACTGGTGGAAAGCTGGTGGAGCAAGCCCATCATCTTTAGAAATAGTAGGAAAAATGATTATAAAATGAATGTTGTTGGTTCAGAAAACACATGTGGGAGTGAGCATCCTGGGACACATGAGCTGCTGGTGGGTCCAGCAGTTAAGATCTTCAGTCCAACTCTTGGTCAGGGACAACCTGGTGCGGTGACCTCGGCTTCCTGGTGGAATCGCCCCACTGGTGTTTGATTGCAAAGGAGAGTTCAGCTCTTAACAGCCAAAAAATAAAAAAATAAAAATAACCCAATCAAATGGGTCAAAGACCTGAACAGACACATCCCAAGTGAAGAAGTAAACGTGACAAATACATGAAAATATGTTCAACACCTTTAGCCAATAGGAAAATGCACATCAAAACTGCACTGAGATTCCATTTCACATCATTCAAAATGGATATCATCAAGAATACAAAGAACAACAAATGTTGGCAAGGATGTGGAAAAAGAAGCCCTTCTACACTATTGGTGGTGATGTAAATTAGTGAAACCATTATAAAAATCAGTATGGAGGTTCCTCAGAAAACTAAAAATGGAGTTACCATTGGATCCAGCCACACCATTCCTTGGTGTATTTCCAAAGGAATTAAAGTCAGTAGACTATAGTGATACTTGCATCCTCATGTTTATTCTAGCACAATTCACCTAAGTGCTCATCAACAGATGAATAAAGCAAATGCAGTCTATATACACTGTGGAGAATTACTCAGCCATAAAAAAGAATTAAATTGTGCCATTGGCAGGAAAATGGATGTAACTGTAAATCATCTTGTTAAGTGACCTCTGCGAGATTCAGCAAGACAAGTATTGTGTGGTTTTGCTCATACATATAATCTAAAATACAAGACATGACAGTGCCAGGGAGACTATTATTAGTCAAGAGGAAGGGAAAAAGTGTTAAGAATAATGGAATAAGGGTATAAACATGGGTAACAGAGGGATCAAAATATATGCATGTGTGAAACACAGTATTTCATAAAGTCAATAGATTTAAATCTATTTTTGTTGTTCCACACCATATGGTAGTGAAGTTACAATGACAGACAGCCTGCTCATCCCTCTAACTGCAAGAGGCTAGCCATGGCCAAACAGCCAAATTGCTTAAATCCATTAACAAAAGGAGAAAGACTCTAGAACACTAAATTTAGTTCAAGGGCATCAGTAATCTAAATGTTCTATAATCTAGATGCATATCATTAGTTATGGTTTACGTCTAGATGTCCTCCCAAAACCTCATAAGCTCATATTTGGGGCTTTTGGGAGGTGAATGGATCACCAGTGTGTGATACTGAATCATGGGTGTGTGATACTGAATTAATCCATTGATGGTGTGATACTGGGAGTTAAAACCTGATGAGTGGAGGTGAGTCACTATAGGCATGGTCTGAATATACATGTATCCCTCCTCCTTCCTTGAGCACTTGCTACTTCCTGTTTGCCCTGCTGTGGACTGTTTCTCATCTGAGATGCCCCTCTGCCATGTTGCCCTGCCTTAGAGACAGCTGACTATGGACTGAAATCCTTATAAACTGTGAGTTAAAATAAACCTTCCTTCTTTAAACTTGTGGGCTTCAGGTATTTTGTGCCAGCAATGAAAAAGTAATGAAGACATCATTGATCAGTGAATATGCTAGTATATTTTATCAAAAGAGATGTTGACTGGATTCAACCTTTTTTCTCCCTCAGACACATGCAGAATAAAAGAAAAAGCCAAGCAGTGAAAGCAATATTTAAGTGGATACCCCGTGAAGGGATATAACTGAATGTTTATGATTGCTCTTATATTGACTTCTGGGGTATGGAATATCAGTTTTGTTTTGTTTTTCCCTCAAACTGTCGATGACAAGTCACCTGCTCTATAATCACCCATTTGAATATTTAAAATGCAGAGTTGTGAGCCTGGCCACAAACATAGAAATCAAGGTATGGTGCTGTGGTCTGAATATCTGTGTCTTCCCAGAGTCATAGGTTGAAACCTAATCATCATGAGGAAGGCACAAATATTAAAGGAGTTTGGCCTTTGGGAGGTACTGAGGTCATGAGGGTGGAGCCTCATAGACAGAATCACTATCCTTGTAAAAGAGACCTCACAAAGCTCATTACTGTTTTTCACCATTTGAGAACATAGTGAGTTCATAGCCATCTATGAACCAGGAAGCAGCCCTCACCAGAGATGGGATCTGCCATGCCTGGACCTTGGACTTCCAACCTAAACATGCTTGCAAAATGGCCAAACCTGGACAGAGAGGAAGAGAGACTGTACTTGAGACCTGACATAAGGGAGCAAGAAGGTCCAACTGGAGGCCAGAGTGGGATAGGCCAGGGGAGAGGCTGGCTTCCCTTCATCTGTCTTCTGATCACATGAGACAGGTCTAAAATGTTAAAGACTTGCATTATTTGGTTCCTCTTGGGATGTTCAGAGAATCCAGACAAAATACTCAACTTACTTAACAGTGAAGTGTTGTGTGTGTGTGTGTGTGTGTGTGTGCGCGCGCGCGCATGTGGCAGTGGGGGTTGAACCCAAGGTTTTCACAATAAGCTACATTCCCAGACTGTTTTTTAAAAAAATTTTTAGACAGGATCTCATTAAGTCGTTAAATTGCCCAGACTGGGCTTGAGCTTGGGATTCTTCCTGTTTCAGCTTCCCAGAATGCTGGGAGTACAGGAATGTGTATCACTGGAGTAAGGGTGTTTTGTGATCTCAAGCAATAAGAAATGGACTTGGGGTTACTTATGCCACAGAGAAGTTCATGACTTTGAAAAACATCATTCAACCTCCTGTTTTGTCCATCAATAATATGACTATACCATATAAAGTTTTTGGGGGGTTTTTTTTTGTTGTTTTTTTTTTGGTACCAGGGATCGAACTCAGGATCTTGCAGTTGTGAGGCAGGCTGCAGAACCACTGAGCTAAATTCCCAGTCCTGCAAAGGTATTTTTACTCTCTCTTTTTAATATATAGCTTTAATCATCAACCTAGATATACCATCAATGTACTATGTGTTTAATGGCAACTTCTACTAACATAAAAGTTGTATCAATAGAAGTCATATTTCTCTTATTTTAAATAAATATTATACAACATAACTAAATCTTAATATACCTTAATGCATATGAGATTGACATTTGTTAATGTAGGATAAGATTTAGAAAAAATGTATAATGGCCGGGGATTTAGCTCACTGGTTCTGGTGCCTGCCGCGCAAGTGCAAGGTCCTGAGTTTGATCCCTGGTACCAAAAAAAAAAAGAAAAATAGAAAAAATGTATAATAATTCAAAGAACATAACATTCAAGGAGCAAAATTAACTTGTTCCAAGAAAAGATAAATTATAAATAATAGCTGGTTACCTAAATCACTTCCCCTCAAAAATAAAACAAAATATTTCAATATTGTTTTCTGGTTTTTGATTTGAAAAAAAAAACTTGAATATAACTCAAGATAAGTCAAATTATTTCACATTTTTCTAAAGTAAGACAAAAGAGTCAGGAATAGTTAAAAACTCATGAGAAACGTTTCTCAAGCAAAGGAAATGTAGAGATGTTTGTCATTATGTAGGCATTGGAAGTAATAAAATATGATCCTGGTGTTCTAAAGACCAAGACTAATCTCTTAACAATCCATCCTTTGTCAAGCCATGGGATTCTTATGGAAGCAGAACACACAGATATCCAGCTGCCAACTTAGTAGCTGACTTCGGTTCAAAGATATAATCCTCTTTATAAAAAATACAGTACACTAGTCTTTAAAGCAATTAGTTCATCCATCTTAAAAGTAAAAAAGCATGCCCTAGATGGATGCTCCAGAGAAGTGTATATTTTGACAAGTCTGTGCATTTTGAATTATAGTACATTCTTCCCTAGGTAATTCAGAAAGGAGTTGTTCCTTTAAAATGTAAGAACATTAAAAAGGTAATTGACACAGCCATCTTTGGCATATTTATTTTCTGGCTGTTTCTTTGAAGTTATGTAAATAGTTTCAAAGGCATGTTGAGGAATGCTAGATGTCGGAGATGTGTGCCTTTTGAAAGCATAGGAACACGGCTCAGTTCTTCACGTTTCTTAGTTTATATGATCGCCTGCATGCCAGACCACTTGATTATAATTGGGCCTTGAGACTAGAATTAATCTTTTCGCTTAAAGGACTGGCTCTGAACCAGAGGTTATTTATTGACAACTCCACTCTCAGCCCCTCAGACTTCTGGCACTGTACTGAGACAGTTTTGATTTGGGGAGGGAATGATTCTGCTGGCATCCAGTTGGCAGAGACCGAGGATATTGCTAAACATCGCACCAGACCCTGAACGCTCCCCACAGCAAAGGCTTGTCCAGCCTCCAGTACCAGGAGTGTAGAGACAGACAGCTGAGACCCCCTGAGCTGGAGGTAGACTAGTTTACCACCTTATGAAGCTTGGAATTTTCATTGGCAGAGCCCCACTCCCGCTGGGACTCAAGGCTTTTGGACTCCAAGAAAAACGCCTGTGTGAATCCTGACCTACCTGCTATTCAGCTTAACCATAGCAAGAAATGCATAGCCCATAAGCTTTGCTGTTGCTTGTGTCTGATGTCACGCCAGTTCTGTCCCATAAATCTGTGAGAACACCCACCTGACTGCAGCCACTTTCTGCAGGGGAACGCTGGTCCAGAGAGGGTGCTACGTGTGCTACAGCTGTGTTTTCACTCAGTTCTTTTCTCTGCAGCACTGGCTGTTTGTAAAGTCATTGCAAACAGTGGAAAACACTCAGGTGCACAGATATGCAATGGCATCTAGTGTTACAACATATTTTTTATAGACAGGGTTATTGTTGGCTGCCTAAGGAGCTGTTCTGCTAGACCAGATTGAAGGAGTTTTGGTTTTTTTTTCCAAATGGATGGGTAACATTCCTTTCCAGCATCTCCTGGGTATTGGGAATCTAGGGAAACAAAAGGAATTTCTTTCAGTCTTTCTGTAAGTTCTGTGATATGCTCCTTTTGCACCAGCACAGTTATCTACTGCTCTGCCATAAATTAACACCATTTACTGAGACTCACTGGTGACTAACTCTTCTCTGGCTCTGGGATGTGAAACTCGGCTCTTTTGACAGGAAACTGCATCTTTTCCAGTGACTGCTGTGGTCAATGGAGCTCTTACCCCTGTTGCACATGTCTACGGCCTCCCCACCTCTTGAGTTGTGTGGGACCAATGAATATGCTAAGGTGATACTTGGTCTTTTGGTCATCATGATTACAAAGGTAAGGGGAGCATTCATTCCATGGTTCTATTTCATCCATAAAACACTATGGTTTGGAAGTTATATCTCCCCCAAAGGTCCAAGTGTTGAAAGTTTGATCCCCCACGGTGGTACTGTCATGGAAGCTTTAAGAGGTGGGGCCCAGTGGGAGGTCTTTAGGTCATTGGAGGCGTGTCTTTAAAAGGGGTCATGGAACTGGTCTCTTTTTCTAGCTTTCACTTTCCACCATGGTGTGAGTGGTTTTGTTTCACTATGTTTCCACCATTTTGTCTGGCCCAGTACTACAGGCCAGACAAATCTGTGATCTACTATCACAGATTGGAACATTTGAAACTGAAAGCCAAAATAAACCTTTCCTCTTTCTAAATTGAACATGTCAGAGATTTTTTTTTTTTTACAATGGTGGACCACTAACTGACATAACTGCATTGTAAATGACTGAAGTAAGAATCTTCTACTGACTTTGAAGAAGTAAATCACCAGGTTGCAAGAGGACCTCAGGTGGCTAGGACCTAAAGACAGTCTCTAGGACCTAAGGTTGGTTCCTGGACAATAGCCAGAAAGCAAAAGGGGGAACTCATTCCTACAACTACAAGAAAGCGGATTCTGCCCGACACAAGTGAGCCTAGAAAAGGACTCTAAGCTCCAGAAAGGGATGAAACTCAGCTGACAATTTGGAGGATGTGATCAGAGCTATCTGTGACTTTCAGTGACTGAAGCTCTAAACCAATACCTTGCTCGTGAGGTTGCCATGTTAGATGAGATGACGCATAAAGACCTTGAATCCACTGAGCTCTCAACAAATGTTAATCCTGACCCCCCTCCCTGATGCCTTGTACTTCAGTGTTTCTCATGAAAGGGAAAGGGAGAGGCTATTAGCAACACACTAAAAAATTCTGTTCTAAAATTCTCGGCAACATAACGCAGTACAATGTAATAAAATCCCTCTTAGATACTAACAGATATTATTTCCATGTACTTTTAGTCCTGTAAGTGTTTAATTTACTTATTGACTACATCTCTGGCCCACCTCTACACTGGGATTTAAAAATAGCACAGTATTTGTGGGAGTTGCATGTTCTCATGGAATATAACCTGAGAGGGAACTAGATAAACAAGTGGGCAATGGCCACAAAGCATATTGATATGGAGTGATAGGAATGTGGATTGCTGAAAGCTTCCTGCGTACACTGAGATTTGGAGGAGAAGTAAGTTGGGCAGATCAAAAGGTTGGAGAGACAGAGTGAAAACAAAGCCTCCAGGCTGAAGGAATATCCAGTGCAAAGCCTCAGGGCAGGGGACTGAAGTGGTGCTTTTGGGGCAACTATAAATAAAGCAATGAATAGATGTGAGACTTTAGGAAAGAGGTAAGGATGACTTAGACAATTGGCGATGGGAATCAAGCACCAGTACCTTGCATCTTACACTGTTTAGAGCATGCACTTTATCCAAAGGATGTTGCAAGAGGTGGAGATTTGAAAATATTTTCAAGGCATCAGCAGGCTCCAATGCTAATATGCTTGCTTTAGTTGCATTTGGACCAATGAAAGTTAAAAGCGAAAGTTTGGAAGCCAAGACATGTTTTGGGAAGTGGTCAGACTCATCATGAGACAAAGGATGCCACAGGAAATGTTGATAGTGGACAAAGAGATAAGAGGCTCTATGTTAAGGGAACAGAATTTAAGGGTCTAGGTGGTGGATAAGAAGCTTGGTCAAGAGAAGTGCTCAGGTCCTGACTGAACAAGTTGAGTGTTCGCTGGCGCCATGTGCTAAGGTGACAAATGTCAAAGAAAAACACATCGGTTAGGGACTGAAGATAAGTTTCAATGTGGCAAATAGTGAACTTCTATTCCTGTGCTTTTGGTGTAGCCAAATAGAATTATCAAACAGAATCCAAGAATGTGGTGTGCCAAAGACCTGGGTTGAGAATACAAATGTGCAAATGTTTGGTTATGGATTATAGTAGACCTGCTACGGAAGGACATAGAGATTGTGTGAACAATGGAGCTTTGCTTCAGCAGGGGTGATTTTATCCCGAGGGGACAGCTGGTAATGTTCTGAGACATTTGAGCCCCAAGATCAGAGGGACAAATGCTATTAGCATGAAGTCCGTACACACTCAGGACACTGCTCAACATTCTGAAAGGCAGAACACGGAGAACAAAGAATCACCCAGCCCAAAAGGTCTGCAGTGGATTCTTACCATTTTATGTTGCTTCGGGCTTCCTATTGAATATGAGGGCAACTTCCTCTTTGCACAAGCAAGGCTCAGTTCCCCCAGCCAGAGTTTCCATTCTCCACCCCTTCCTGGTTCCTCTGCGGACTCGATTCAGGTATCTGCCATATGGATCCTTTCAGGGGTGACCCTTCCCTGTCGGGATGTTTTATCCAGCCCACCGGATCCGCCTGGCCCTCACACCTTGAATGGACTGTGGTGGTATGGGTACCAACAGGGGCACTTCTCTGTTACAGTGTGGCCTCCCCTAACTCATGCCTGCTTGCTTTAAAGCCACGGATTAGAACACTCTAGGTCCAGTGAAGGTGGTGGCACGTGGGCCCCTCTCTGTGTGCTCCTGACCTTCATGTGGGTACACCTTCTATGTTTTCCATGCAGCCACAGGAACAGATATGTGATATTGAAGTTTTGCACCCAGCCACTCAGTGGGCAGTCAGCAAATACTGTTTCCCGGAGAACTGACATGTTTGTCACAGTTGCATTAACAATGACAAATCTGCACCATGAACTCCTTCAGCATGAACCTATTTCCTCTGTCCCAGCACATGACAGTATTTTGTTGGCACATGAGGGTGACATATTCACAGTGATGTCAGACACAATATGTGAAGCGCAAGTACATACTCATAGGTGGAGGAAGAGGACTGAAAAAACTATTTGTTGTTATTATGTGCACGACAGAGTTGTCATCTTTAGATGTGGCTGGCAACAATCACACACAAAAAATCAGGCTTCATCCTGGGATAATCATGGCTATAGATTTAATTTCTCTAGGAACTCTCAATTATATTCCATTTGTGGATCTCAGCAGATGTTGTGTTCACTACTGTGCAAGGAGAATTCTTTGAGTGGGCAGTGCTTTCTACACAAACGAATAATTAAATGATCCCACAGTCTAGTTTCATAGATGCTCATTCATACCAACTCCTTGGGTGTGGGATAGACTCAGGCAGAGCTCTGTGCAGGGTGCGGGAGGTGGCTGCTGCCTTCAGCATCGTGTTCTGCAGATCGGGACCTGGAGTTGGAACGGGTTTCCCCAGGAAAGGCAAGCTATTCAGTTCCATGTTGCCATGATTTCAACACAGGATAGTGTTTTTTAAATTTTTTTTATATAACCATAATCAAACTTTTTTGGGGGTTCAGGGTACCGGGGATTGAACTCGGGTCCTTGTGCTTGTGAAGCAGGCAGCAGAACCACAGAGTTAAATCCCCGGCCCCCATAATCAAACTGTTTTATCTTTTGGTCTGAGGCCAAATGCAAAACATCCAGCCACATGGCCTAGAGCTTACCATGGACACCAGCTGATAATCTCTCTCTGTACCTAACATAGAGCTTTGCTCTAAGGTAGTCACTCTCTTGGGAAAAAATTTTCAGCAGCTGTACCTTAGACAAAGGTCTACTATCTAGAATATATAAAGAACTGAAAAAAATCAACCCCCCCCCCAAATTCAAAGGCCCAGTTCAAAAATGGGCATCTGAAATGAACAGATATTTCTCAGACAAAGAAGTAAAAGCAGAAAATAAACATGTGAAAAAATGTTCAACATCACTGGTCACTCAAGAGATGCAGATGAAAACCACAGAGATTCCACCTCAACCCAGAAAGAATGGCTGCTATCAAGAAATCAACCAATAACAAATGCTGGTGGGGTTGTGGGGAGAAAGGAACCCTTCTCCATTGCTGGTGGGAGTTCAGACTAGGGCAACCACTGTGGAAATCAGTATGGAGATACCTCAAAGTACTAGGGCTAGAGGTCCCATTTGACCCAGGTATTCCCCTGCTGGGTATCTTCCCAAAAAGATTAAAAGAATCATACCACAGTGATATATGTGCACCCATGTTTATAGTGGCACAGTTCATAATAGTGAAAGCTTGGAAACAGCCCAAGTGCCCATCAACTGGAAACTGGATAAAGAAGATGTGTTTTTTATAAAATAGAGTACTACTCATCCATAAAGAATGAGAAACTAGAGACATTTATAGCTAAATGGATGCATATTGAGGCCATCCTCTTAAGTGAAATAAATAAGACACACGTGTAAATACTGAATAGTTTCTCTAGTGTGAGAAACTGATAGTGTAAATAAGGATTAAAATGTTTAAAACAAATAACTCATAATTTGAAATAGGAAGAACAGGTTCAAAGGGGTAGGGGCGGGTGGCAGGAGGGGAAGGGGAGAGATCAGAGTTACAGGCTGGAATCTGGAAAGAACCCATGTATAGACTGTGTTTAAAACTATAGGAAGAGATGTAGATAGAGACTAGGCTGGAGCTCATCAGTGAGTTGGGAAGGAAGAGTCACTGAGATCAAAGGAGAGGAGGGTGTGTTTCCTAAAGAAGCACGTACAACTATGTACAGTACACAGTACTCGATAGTGTGATCAATGACTGTGACTGTTTTAGGTACATATCATAACATGCTGTGTTTTTCATCCTATAGAACATAATACTACTTATATGAAAGAGTTTACTGTAAAACAGTGTGCTGCTATGCCAGTGGTAGTCTCATATATCTCGTGTTTAACTGCATATTTGGATCATATCAAGGGGCCATCACAGATGATTGACATGTACCTTCTCAGTTTGCACTTAGAAGTTGGTGCTCTGTGTGCTATTTTGTGATACACATGGATGAAATTGCCTAATAACATATTTCTCAGATTATATTTCCATCACATGTCCCATGACTACACTGAAATTTAAATTTAAAAAATTGGGCCTATGTGGAGTCTACTAGCTAATTAGAATTTTTTTCCAGACCACTATTTGTTCAATATTAGTTTTGAAAATCTTTCTAAAACAAATTACATCCTTTGATGTCTTGTTAATGCTCAAGATGTTTTTTTAAATTATATGGAAAAATATTTAAGTACTTTTTAGTTTTGCTTTGGTTGAGTTCTATTATATTTGAATATTATTATAGTTTTTTTCTCTTGCATTGCTTTTCTTTGAATAATTTTAATTTTTGTATATGTGTGTGTTTAGTAAATGATAATAGTTATACATTAAAAAAATAGTCACTCACCATAAATATCATTTTTCAAGTATAATATGCATTCTATATTTTTTTAAAATTTCAAATTTTTATTAGTGCATGTTTGCAGCGCATACAGACTGCATTCACTGGGAGCTGGCGCGGGCTTTTCCTTTGTAAACGAATCTGACACTGCACTGGCTCGGGCTTCCTCTTGTCCCCTTCCTAGTGGAGTTCCCACCCCAGGTCTGCAGCACAGGGCCCACTCTTGTCCTCCTCACCAGGTGACTCTCTGCAGGACAGGGATGCCCCTTATCCTCTGGGATGTTGGTGGTGTCCAGGGCATTTCTGGTGTGACAGTCACAGAATAGGTAGGTAACTTTGTGAAAATTCCTTATATGGTGAGAGTGCTTTTTGAATAAATATCATTTCTGTTATCCCAATGCAAGGAACATTAATCCATCAAAGAACTTCACAAAGGCCATAATGCCCTTAATATATATATATTCAGAATAAAGATAAATCATTAGGAGAAGAAGATTCTACTATGCTAAAATTATGAAAAAATATGCAAGGAAAAATTGAAAGAATTACATTTTAAAGCTTTAGAACATAGACTCTTAATGCTTTTAAAATACATTCCATGATATTATCTCCTGGATGCTCAGGAAAAAATGTACTTAGTAGCTGAACCACAAGCATGTAGATAATATAAGCTGGAGAGATGGTAGGGTAGATTTTCCTCCCTTACTTGGGTTTACTTGGAGTTTCTACTACAATTAGAGAAAAATGTTACATCAGTATAATTAGCTCTTACATAAAATTGTCATTCAAAAACATTCAAATACTATTTCATATCCAGTGCTCACCCACCCCTTTGTACCTCTGTGAGATCAGAATTAGGTCACCAATTGCAATACCAATCATACTTAGAAATCACAGAGAAATTTCCTTACCAAATGAGGAGTGGACTCAATCTTCCTTTCAAAAAGATGCTTTGCTTTGCTTTTGTTACTAGGGATTGAACCCAGGCCCCTCAAAGTGAGTTGCATCTTAGCCATTTAAAAAATTTGAAACAGAGTCTTACTAAGTCACTAGTTTGCCCAAGCTGGGTTTGATATTGCCATCCCCCTGCCTCAGCCTCCCATAGTGCCGGGATTACGGGCAGGTGCCATTCCATTGTGCCTGGCTAAAAGATGCCCTTTGGAAACCAGAAATCCCATGGTTGTTTCATGCCACTTGTTGGGGCCACTGAGTGATCACTGAGCATTTTGTAATCTAAATTCCTTGCATATAGGTCCAGACTTGGCTGCCAACCGCACCTGAAATGTGATGTGAACTTTGTCACTAGTCCATCCCACAGGAAGGACAGCCGGACCTGTAGGTATTGTGGCAGCCACTGCTTTTCAGGATGGAATGGGTCTCCCATAGCCAGGCACTGGCATGCCCTTTGAAAGGTGTCCAGCCCAATGGGAGTGGCAACAATAACCATAAGTTCAGGCATGGGCCAAAGGGGGCCAGGATAGATGGAGATGGACATTCTCCTTAGTCATGAATGGGCTCACTAAAAAGACAAAAACAAATTGTGTAAAGTATGTGGAGAAAAGTGAACTATCATATACTTTTGGTGCTGGGGATGCAGGTCAGTGGCAGAGCACTTGTTTAGCAGGTATGGGTTCCTGGGTTCCATTACCAGCATCACAAGAAGGAAGGAAGGAAGGAAGGAAGGAAGGAAGGAAGGAAGAAGAGAAGGAGAAGGAAGAAAGAAAGGGATGGAGGGAGTTAGAAAGTTAATATACGGTTGATGATAATATACAAAAACAGAAAACTAGAGATAGAATTACCATATGACCCAGCAGTTGCACATCTGGGTGTATATCCAGAGGAATCGAAATTGGTATGTTGAAAAGACAGCTTTATTCCCGTACTTAGAGCAGCACTGCTCACAGTAGCCAAGAAATGTGATAGATGCATTGGTAAAGAAAGTGTGTACACACATGGTGTACACACATGGAAAGAATGAAATTCTGCCATGTACAGCAACACGTGTAGAACTGGAGAACATTATGTTCAGTGGGATGAATCCAGCACAGGAAGACAAGTGCCATGAGTGCTCACTCTTATGTGGAGTTTGAAAGCCCAACTCAAAGAAGTAGGGACTGGAATAGTGGTTAGCAGCACCCACAAAGGGTGCAGGGGAGGAAGGGGGAGAGGTTGGTCAATGGGCAGGTAAATGGTTAATGCAGGTGGCTAGGGAGAGTAGCTCCTAGTATTTGATAGCACAGCGGAATAACTATGGTTGACGTCAGCATAGCTACCAGAGAGGAATTTGAAGATTCCCAACAAAAAGAAATAGGTCTGAGGAGATGCAAATGGCGGTTACTCTCCTGTGGTCATTACACGGTGTACATAGGCAGTGGAATTCCACATTGCACCCTATAATAAGTAAACTACTCTGTCAATCAAACATAAAAATACAGTTTGATATCTTAGGTTAGTTTGTCCCAAAGCAACAAGAAAAGTGATCTTTTATTTCAAATTTGTCTCAGGCCATGTGTTAATGAGTCCCTCTATTGCCTGAGAAGCAAAAACAGTGAATTAACCAACTATAAATTGCAATACCTGTTTAGTTTCTATTTGCTATGGTGGAGAAGCAGCAAGCGTGTGATAGGAAAAGAATCTGGATTCTGATACCTTTCTGACTGATCTTAATAGGAAAAAAGCAAAAGATATTTCCCACTGTGCTGTTTAGGTACATTTAATTCTTACACCAATTGCAAAGAGAGAGGTCCGATTATCAGTCCCATTTTGCAAGGGAGAAAGACAGTCATTGAAAGAGATCATTTGTTTGTTCTGGAAGTTTGATTCTTTCCATAAGAAGAGCTAACAGATACAAATCATCCTGGATTTATTTAATCTAAACTACCACACTGTGACCCTTGTTGAGGTGGAATTGTGGTGTGATGCTACTGAGCCAGAAAAAGGATGCTCGTAGAGGTACACACAGAGATGAGGCCACAGGCATCAACACTGTGTAGTTATTTAAAGGGATTCACATTTAATTGTTTACCCTTAAAGAAGAAATGTCTGCAGAATTTACCTGATTTCACGATCATCATGTTTTAGCCTTCAACCAAATCTGTGCCAGATTTAAAGGAGGATAAACCTGAGGGAGCAGGTAATAGCACACACTAGGCAACAAAACTCTGTTCACATCATGGTTTTTGTTCTTGCATAATGAGAACGACAACTGGAGCTCTTTGTGTGAGGTTGATGTAGGAGTTAAACGGGTAAAACAAAGATTAATCAAACAGTTGGTAACACATAAAAAGTGCCACAGAAGCATTAGCTATGAAAACATTTACCAGGTTACATGAAAGAATGAACACTAGCCTTCGGGTTTAAGGTCCAAAAAGTTCTCTACAGTTTCAAGTAAAAGGAATTTTGGCTTTGGCAGAATATGTCTCAGAGTTGGCTGAAGCAAGATATACTTCAAAGGAAACATGAATGTTCGGTGGCACCTAAATTTTTTTCCACAAGGCTTAAAATCAAGTCTTTTTTACCCAGAAATTTTGTAAGTTTAAATCAGAAGAGAAAATGAGAACTTAAATACTCGTGAGAATAAACAGGAGTCTGTCGGTGGAGAGGGTCTGTAGAATACACTTATGGGCCTGGGTGGCCAGTCTTTCTGCACTTGAGGGCTCTATTACTGGGTCTCTCTTTCTGATGCCCTCATAAGCCTTGCCCTCTTGTATGCGTGGGCTGAGAAGTTCCTTCTTTTTGCATACCATGCTTTGGTCTACATCACTAAGACAAGGGACACTATCTTCTTCTCATGTTACTGTGTGAGAAAGAGGCTCAATTTCCCAACAAGGACACATGTTTCCCGCTCAATGATCAAAGTATCAGGTTCATACTTTACCTTTCAGGGACTGGTGTCGGCACATAGACCAAGCAAAACAAAGAGAAACCAGTTGCTGGACAAATAATATTCTAGTTGGGCCATCTTATCTTTGGGTAGACTCAGCTTGCAAAGTTTTAATATTTAAAAAATGTAGTCCACCTCTGTCTTCTGCTTCACCAGCATTAGAGGATGCTGCCTCTCAAAGTGACATTCCATTTCCTCTCTTCTGTGTATTAAGCTTGGAAAGATGTGGCAAAACAGGATTTCACCAAGAAATGGTCAAGAGAAAAACCCTCTGCTTCTGCCCATTACTATTCCCTAAGTAGGTCATGAGACCCCAGTTTGAAACCACCTTCCAAGGAAATATTTTCTTCCCAAGATCTTACATAGATATTAAGATGCGATATGTATATGTACCAATTCCCCAAGGGAAATGTAACTAGTATGTATCATAAATAGTGCTAATCTCTTAAACAGTATAGAACTCTAACAGCAAAAAGTTCTGATCCATGCCTGTGTAAGAGATCATATTTTTGCAAGCACTGGAAGATCTTAAAATGAATAGATGACAGCAAGATGAAAAGCAACATTTTTACTTATATGACTACTTTGCAGGAATGAATATATCCATTGTCTTCCTGACTTCAAACACTTCTGTACCTTTGAAGTCAGGCTACTCTTTAGCATCACTGACAATGTAGCCACTGGGAAAGTTTATGCCATTTTGTAGACACAACTGGAGGAATTGAAATCCCACATTTCTCCAGATGTGGTTTCCTGAGAAATACACTCTCACCCGTGACCTGAAGGAAGGACTGTGAACACCTGCATCTCTCACTTCAGTTCCAGAGTAATCGCTTTATGTCTGGGTTGCTATTAGCTCTTCAGAAAGTGGGTGCTCACACTTTTTAAACTCTCTCATTTGATGCTATTCATTAATGAGACCTATGTTTTTCACTGTGACTGTGGGAAATTACACTCGCCAGCTTGCTCATTATAAAACTTACATTAAAGAAAATCTCATTTAAGATAGTAAAAGGATATATACAGGACATATATAGGAGATTGGAAGGGAAAATTAAACACAGAAGTAAGTCTCTATTACAAAGATACTGAATTTTAAGTACCTGCGTTACTTGCTTATTAGGCGAATAATTGAAATTCTCTCTTATTCAATTTTATTATCCTACAGGATGGGAGAAACTTTCAGGCTCCACCTGATAGCAAATTTTCAACATTAACAACTTCCTTCTCAGAAGGTAAAAGCTTCTCAACTTTATATATTCAGATGTTTATTTTTTACCATTAAAAATTGATTATATCCATCAGTATAAAATATGTATACAAGTAATTTAACTAATATGTAGTGACATAATTTTTACATAAAAGTCCCACTGCAGATTTTAAAACCTATCCTGTTGAAAATGATGCCCACCAAGCCAATAATCTGAGGATAAATTATGAAGCTTTTAAAAATCCATTATCCTATATTGTCAATTTTTGTCCATCAAGCCAAATTTTATAACATCATTTTTCTTAGCATCTGTTGTATTTCAGGCATAGAAATTACACAGAAAACACAGCAAAAGTGGATATAGCGATTCCTTTCAGTGGTTATTTCCCATCTGGCACACTGAAGATAGACTTTTAAAGTCTTTATTTAGTGCTATTTCACTCCGTTTTTGGCCAATGCAAATGCACGTTTTAAATATAGACGTTACTCTCATAAATCAGTCTTTTTTCCTCTTTTAAAAAATATCTTTGGCTGTACTTGTGGGGTGCTTCCTCGATGTCTGGTCCATTCACAGACACATGGAAGGCTAATTTGTGTCTCTGTTGATTACAAGGAAAAACAAAATATCATAGTATCTGCTTCAGCAGTGACAAATCATACAGAGTGAGCAGAGGCACTTTGACAGCTTTGTTTCCAGGATATTGCTATGACCTCAAAGGCAACTTAAATGTGTTTGTGTTGTTGTAATCAGAGATGCAGTCATATCTACAGCTTTTTGTCCAGGAAACATTGTTCACGGCAATTGCATGGCATTCACCCGTCTGCAGGCACCAGAGTTCCTTGGTCAGTTTCGCTAGGATTAAATTAAACTGGTTGCTTTTCCCAGTTGTATTTTTGTAGGAATGATCAAATTCTTCTTTGACACAGCAAATTTCACTCATCTTTCATTTTTAACATAAATGTTACTGTGTATATTTAAGCATATAATAGGATGCTTTGGGACACACATAGATCAAACATTACCAGAATGAGGTAGATAAGCACATCCATCATCCTACATACTGACGTATTTCTGTTTGTTTCTGTGCCAGGAGCAGCTTAAATCCATTCAGTTATCATGTGTCACAAATACCGTACAAACTTATTGCCTGAAGACCTCTTGTTGAATGTTACATGGAGACTTATTTTGCCTGCTTATGTGCTATGTTATATCCTCTGGCTAATTATTAATTCTAATTCTGGAGGCATTCATTTCTGTCAGTTGTTCCTTCTGAGATCATTTTCCTTTGTCGATGTTTTTTCAGATCTTAATTTTGTCCCAAAGTTTGAAAGAAGCTTGAAAGTCTGTTGATTTTTAGTTTGTAGCAAGTTTTTAGAAGATAGATAGATAGATAGATAGATAGATAGATATGATAGATACATACATGGGCAATATATGATTGATAGCTGGACAGAGAGATAGCTTGATAGATACACAGATACAAACACCAAAAAATACCAGTATTACTGTAATTATTTCCCCAAGCCACTACAGGGTGTGTGTGTGTGTGTGTGTGTGTGTGTGTGTCAGTATAATAAGCTTTTAAACATCTGAAGTTAGTTCTTCCTCCATGTTTAGTGAAATTGCAAGTCCAAAAGAGTGAAACAAAACTAGTTGGGTAAAAAATAATCTGATGTATCATTCTTAAAGGAAGATACTGTCCTCTTTGAGGAAAAAAGTAAATATTTGCATGGTTTTCAGTCTTTGCTTCTTTAATGTGTTTTTATACCACAAGAAGAGGCAAAGAAAATTTTAAAAAATCTTAAACCAAAAGTAATTTTTAATAAAAGACAGAAAGATAAAACGGAGAAAAAAGATTTCTTTTAATTCTCCAAAATTAACCTGCATTGAAACGTTTTCTGCCAAAGGCAAGTGCTTCCAAACATAATGTGTTCTTATTGAGAACAAAGACTTCATATAGGTTATTTGGATTTCTCATCAATATATTTTAGTTTTTCTTCCCTCCTGAGCTTTTGCTAAAGGAGGGCTTTATAGTTGGTCTGTAATTTGAAAGAGCTCATACAACATGGTCCATCTCAATTTCTTTTTTCAAGACAAACTGTTGGGCATTTTCATGGAGATAATAAAATGTGCAAGATTATTTGTAATTCTCCATTAAGTTAATTGGACATTATAATGTTAGATAATATATTTCTACATTTGTTTCTGAAAAAAACACCTTGCTTTTAAGTTTTATGTTCTAGGAGCCTACAAATTCTTTCAGTAGTTTATGCATAGTTCAAGATTTGCAGGCCATATTATCTCTGTCATAATCATTCAACCTGCACCTGTAGCAGAAAAGCAGCAAAGAAACAAGTGGACATGGCTGCATTTCAATAAAACTTTATTTGTAGAAACAGGATTGTGATAGTCACAGAAACAAGTAACATGGCTGTATTCCAATACAACTTTATTTATAGAAGCAGCATGGTCCTGGTCACACAAACAAGTACACATTGCTGGATTCCAATAAAACTTTATTTACAAATGCTGATCATAGACAATACTTGGCCAATTGTTGTTATACCATCATAGAAAGTAATTTATGTCCACTCACACTTCACTGTCCTCTGCATTAGGGGTGATTTTAGGGTTTATATTCGCAAGGCTAGTCCCCCTAAAGGATCTGAGTATGGATTTAGGGATTTTCACCTTATCATTTATTATAAACATCACAAATCCCTTCCAGCAGATAGTAGAGTTTGAGTCTATTAACACTAATAATAGTCCAGAATTATTAGTACTACTGATAATGTAAACTTGGAAAACATGCTACCAAATTAGTTATAGAAAAATAAAACCTGGCATGGTCAAATTGTATAGAAACAGACACGCCCAGTAACAAGATTTTTGTTCTGGTAAAATAGAGAAGGAAACCTCAAAGATTTAATATAGCTTTTAAATAAAATCAAAAAACAAAACACAGGTCATTTGTCACTTTTGGTGCAATTATATTATTTTAACACACATTTTACTGTATTGATTTCTTACAAGCAAGTGCTAAAACATGTTACCATTTCCCTTTAAAAATATCTCCCAGAATTTGACAGTTCTGAATCTGTTCCAAGCTGAGTCGCAGGGGCCCAAAGGACATGTGTTGAGATCTTAACTCCCAAGACCTCTGAGCAGGACTTTATGCAAAGACAGGGCCTTTCTGGAAGCAATTAAGGTAAAATGAGGTCATGAGGTGGGCCCTAATCCAATCAGACTGGTGTTCTTCTAAGAAGAGGAGACAAGGATGCACACACTCAGAGGGACCAGGATGTCACAACCCAGGGAGAAGATGGAATCTACAAGCCATGGAGAGAAGTGTCAGGAAAAACCAGCCCTGTCCACAACTTCTAGCTTCTGGTACTGGGAACAATAATTGTCTGCGGTTAGAGCCTGTGACTCTGAGTATTTTGTGATGACAGCTGGAGCAAAGTGATACAATCTCTAGAGTCATGTCAAAGGGCCCCTCACGGAATGTGTAAATTAGCCTCTTCGTGCAACTTTAAAAATGGACGGCTGAGTGGTGAGAGTGAGACCTTTCTTAGAAATGTCGTTTGTGTGATTTTTTTACAATAATTAATATGTATATGGCGTCATTTTCTTCATGAAATGGACTGAAGGATGGTGTCACGGGACAACCATTTTGTGAACATTTTGCTACCCAAAATGGATGTCCATCTTCCTCACAGGTGTACTGTGGAGTAAAAATAAAACCGTGCCCTCAGACATTTTGTTAGGGCAGCTTCTAACTTGTGTCTCTGAAGCTCGGTATTTTGGAGTAGGTTGTTCAGGCCAGTGGATGCTTCGCCTCAATGTGTGATCCCTGGAATTACATGTAATCAACAAATCATCAGGATGGTTGTGGCATCTTTTAACAAGCTCTTGACTGTATTCTTCAAAGTACTCTTTGGGCGCAGAACATCATCTGTCAGCTCATGTGATCGTACGAAGCTAGCATTCTGTGTCACACATCACGAAGTATGGAATGGCACATGTGTGGCAGGCACTGCCACCCGTGAGTGTTGAAAAGCTATGGTAAGATAAAGCCGCATACAATTTCACGTGTCACAAGGATTCCCCACCCCACAATGCAGAATGGTTTGCAGCAGAACCAGTCCTGGGAAATGAAAGGCCAGAGGAGCAAGAGAAAGAATCCCCTTCATTTGGTCTCACTCTTGAAGGGCTCCTTGAAGAACGCAGCATTCTTAAGCATTCCTCTCTTTTGCACAAAATCTGAATCTGGACCAAAGGAGAACATGGATCTCTCCATAGATGCGTTGCACTTTCTAGTTTTATTTCTTTTCCACCCTCTTTTTAGCAGGACCAGAAAGGCCAGGGAAGAAAGAGAATGCCAAAGTACACACACTGCCTGGCCTGCCAAAGTGAGAATAATCAGACCCACTGTGACAGGGGAGCTGTGGTGAGAACCACAGCAGGGTTTTATGGATAGAAGAGAGCTACATCTTCACTATTTCGGGCTGGCTCTGAAATTGGCCATATTTTAGAACTCCCACTTTTGCTGCTTAAAATGAAAAGATGTGAAGTGTGGCAGGCACCTTGAAACCAAAGCACCAGTGAACAGAAATAAGAGCCCAGCAAAAATATCATGAACATTTTTTTAATTGGAATCAACATCAGGTGTATTCTCCTCCTCTTTTTCTCATCCTAAAATGCTGCATTGCTTTGAAAATAAAGAAAAACAAATCTGAGAATCCCATTTTGCAAGTAATTTAGTATCCTTTCAAACTCATGAAACTTGAGTTTTAAAGGATTTTTCAGAAAGGGGGAGTAAGTATTCTGCTAGTTTCATAAACAGAGGTTTATTATATATTATTTATTTATTTTAAAAATTCTTTTATTGGTACATTTTAGGTATACAATACATTTACATTTCTTATTGGGAACAGGTTTATTATATATAGCGTAAAGCATGTTAGTGAGCTCACCGTTTCTGGAACAGTTGCAAATTGTGCCAGTTGTCTTTTCATGACTATGACAGATACCTAAGATAATCAGTTTATAAAGACAAAAGGTTAATTGTGGCCCTGAGGTTTGTTATGCTTATGGGGCTATGGTAAGGTAGGATATCACTGCTGACAGAGCGGCTGGGATATATAGGAGGGAAAGAAGAAGAGGCCGGGCTTTCACAACCCCTTCAAGGCCACACTTCCAATGACCTTATTACCTCCCATTAGGCCACTCCTCTTAAAGTCTCACCACCTCCTAATAGGGCCATGCCGGATACCAAGCGTAACATATGGCCCTCTGAGTAACACTGAAGATCCAATCTGTAACACAAGGACAGTGAACAGTAGTTGTCTATGTACAAAGTTGTACAGATAGCACGGCCATCTAAATCCTAAATAAACTCCTGCGTCAATACCCAGAGGAATCCCTCATCTTTTTGCTGTTGCATGCCACACCTCTTCTCATCCCCTCCCAGACCCCTAGGCAAACACCCGCCTTTTTGACGCCTCCAGGATTTGCCTCTTCTAGACACGGCCCATGTGTGGACCTGTATATCTGGCCCACTGTGTCTGGCTTCTAGAGAAAAGCAGGTCAGTATCTAAAACAGACAACAGATACTATGGCCTAAGAAGGTCATATCAGAAAATGTTAGCCAAAGTAGATATTCCACCATTGATTTTGAGAAGCAGCTTCCTGTTAGATCCTAATGAGGTCAATACTCAGAGTGACTTTAGTCATTTGCACCCCCTTCATTGTCCCTCAGGATCTCATTTTCTCCTTAACGACTACACTGAGAAGTGCAGTCAGCCCATGAGCAAAGCAGCTTGCTGTTAATATTGGGCCAGGAGAATAACTATGAGGCTTTCCTAGTTTCTTAGGTCATATTGGCTGTATATAGAGGCAATCATAGACCATATCAACCTGAGGGGAAATAGCACAATAATGGCTGAGATTTACTGAGATCTTTCTATCTCTATGACATCCCATGAGATCACACATTTAACCTACAGACAGGAATGGAACAAAATAGTCACTCAAGAAATAGACCCAGACAAATAAAGGGTCTTTGATATAGAGGCAAAGGCAATTCAATGAAGAAAGTTGTCCACCTTCATCCTCAGGGGATACATTCCAAAGGTCCCAGAGGAGGCCTGAAGCTGTGGTCAGTGCCAAACTTTGTATATAATATGTTTTTCTCTGTACAAACAAACTTATGATAAACTTTGATCTTTTCACTTACAGGAAGTATGTTATGACTTGTCTTTGTCACATCCAAATTGATGACATCAGTACTCTTGCACTTTGGGGCTATCAGTAAATAAAATAAGGGTTACTTGAACATAAGTACTGCAGTACTCTGACAGGTGATAGGCTAGCTGAGATGTCTACTAGTGACTCATAGGAGGGTAGTGTGTACTGCATGGATATGCTGGACAAAGGGGTTATTCACACCCTCGGCAGGATGGAGTGGGATGATGTGAGATTTCATCATGCTACTTGGGAAGGCATAGAATTTAAAACATAAGAATTATTTCTCATTTAATATTCTTGAACGATGCTTGAACTTGGATAACTGAAATTATGGAAAATCAAACCTCAGATAAAGGGGAAAGTTGATATAATCATTTTCTTTTAACTGAAGCAATAAGACACCTTAGTTTTAAAATTCCCTAAACCAAGACCTTCACAAAGTGAATCATTTCAAAAAGCATTTTAAAACAAAGCATACACATCTAAATGTGAATTGAAAAACTGAAAAGACTTTGAAGAGATAACAAGAAAAAGCATAACTAAGTAGCTGTAGGTTTGACAACGAATTTTTAGATTCAACATTGAAGAATATTCAAAAGGGAATCTTCACAAGCTAGACTCCTAAAATTAAAAACAACTGTGTGCAAGAGGCTGTTAAAAGAATGAAAATAGGAGATGCTGACTGGAAGAAAATATTTGTTACCTGTTAAAGAACTTGTATCAAAACATACAGAGAACTCTTAGACCTTAAAACAAGAACACAAACAGCCCAACTTAAACTTGGCAAAACCCAAAGTAACTGAGCAGACACTTCTCCAAAGGAGCTATAAAGATGGTAAATAAGTAAGGAGGAGGATACTGTATGTCACATATGATTACAGAGTTGAAAATTAAAGCGACAACAGTTTGTTTTTCTCACCTATTAGAATGGCTAAAAAAACAAATCCTGACAACATGAGTCATCGAAGAGGAGCAGGAAGCTTTATTCAGTGCTTGTGGGAATAGAAAATGGTATACCTTGACAGTCTGTAACAGAGCTAAAGAGATGCACTATACAGTCCAACAACTGCATTTTTAAGCCTTTACCCAACAGACTCAAAAATTCACACACGCACAAAATCCTGCACTGAAATGTTCATAGCATCTTTGCTCATAGTTGCCTCCAACCGCAAGATAAAGAGATGTCCTTCAGTAGGTGACTGTGAACAAATTGTGTTACATATACACCATTACAAAGTGGTGGGATGGAGTGAACTATCAAGCCACAGACAGACATGGAGGAGTCTTTCACGCATGCTGTTAAGTGAAGAAGCCACTCTTAAAGGGCGCAATCCATATTTGTCCGTATATATATATATGGGGTTCTGGACATGGTGCTCATCAGAAAACAGGGTCAGCAATGGAGGGGGCATTGAACAAACAAAGCACGGGAACGTTTTAGTGTGCAGAAGCCATTCTGTAGGATATTGTGATCCACAACACTGCATTCGACAAAACTCGTAGATGCTTACAGCCAAAGAGTGAAACATGACGCATGTGATATTTTAAAAACTCATGTAAGAAGGTGAAGGATTAAGAGGGGAATGCAGACTGTGACAAAGCAATATGACTGGGTTAGAAATTTAGTCTTCTCTCAGTGTCAGTAGGGCACTGGTTTCGGGACACCCTGCTGATACTAAAATCTATGAATGCTCAAGTCCCCTACATAAAGGGACATAAAGTCTCCATATAACTCATACGCATCCTTCCATATACTTTAAATAATCTGTAGATGACTTGCATTACCTAATGCAAATGCTATACTGTATCAATACTTGTTATATTCCATTGGTTAGGGCACAATGACAAGAAAAGGTAGCCTGAATATGTTCGGTACAGATGCAAAGATTTAAAAAACTTTTTGATCTGCAGCTAATTGAATCTGAGGATGCAGAGTCTGTGGATACGTAGGGATGACTGTAAATTAGAAAGCTTCAGTGAAGGGAATGATTGGAAAAGGAACTTTGCAAATACGTGGAGCCCCCAAGACCGATGACAGAAGCAGGACCCCATGAGTGCTGGACTCTAGTTGGTAAAGTCATGCTCTTGGGGATATGGACTAACAATTGTGATACCAGTATATATGTATATCAGAATTGAACAATTAATTAATGAAGTGAGAGTAGAGAGAAATGAATCCCGCACTTTCAGAATAAAAATTTACAGAAAATCAAGAAGAGGCTAAAATATTCGCTTTCTGTCACTGCAGGAGGTGACTGAGAGACTTAGAGAGAGGAAATGGATTTGGCTCACAGTTTTAGAGGTGAGCCCTATTGTCTCTGGAATGTGACAGGGCAGCGCATCATGGGATGGTAGCTAGCAGAGCAAAGCCACTTATCTGGTGCCCTGACAAAAGACACTTAAGATCTACCCATTCAACTTTATGCAAGGCCATTAATCTCACAGTCCTGGCACAAAAAAGAGGAAGTAATTGGGTTCCCCAAATCCCCATCCAAGGTATGCCCCCAGCAACCTGAAGATGCCCCACTAGGCCACACTTCTCAAAACACCACCCTGGGGACCAAGACTTTATCACTCTAAAATCTGTCTCTCACACTGACCCTCATATTGATGGATTAGAGTTGGAGATATCGATGTAAACACATGGACTTATACAGATGTTTGGGCATGGAAATATTTCTAGGTATCCAGCTATGTGCAGTTTAATATACTTTGGATGCATTTATATGAGTCAAAATAAATCTAAATTAATCTGATATAATATAAGCCCAATAAAGATTCTCTTTGGTGAATTTTTTAAAGCAAAGAAAATTTACATTTTCTGTACAGGTGTTCATGAATGTGAAGATCATAAAGCTCTACATTTATGATTCATGCAATTGTGGCCTGGTTTTAAAAACTGAGTAAATCATTTCAAATTGTAATGAGTGTTTTATTTCCCAGCACATGGAACATCCTCTCTGCAAAGAGTGAAAATAAACTCAGAGAAAGGGTCAAATTCTCAACAACTCTTAAAAGTCAGGCTCATTGCTTTCTTGATGTTAGTTGTAAGTCGAAGACTGACCCAGGTGACTTGGTCCCTCCCGACGTTCCCTAGAATATTTGTCATTTTGAGGATATTTTCCTATACTGTGCGTGCCTTTGCATTTAATCAAGGCAAGCGCAAATGTAGAAACCTGTGCTTTCCCAGTTCTACGATGGCCTTCCAGGGCTTTGTTTGCTTCTAGTAATGTACTTGGGTCGGATTGGATGTTTCTCACTACATCTCCCTTCGGCATTAGCAATTGGTGAATTGGAAATCCAAACAAAGCTGTTCACTTCCACAGTTTTTACAGAACTAGAGTCAGTAAAAGTTCTCTGTCCCTTTAAGATTGTTTCTTATTGAAGTGGCTGCACCCAAATTCACGATGAGCTTTTGGTACTAGCAACCGTGATAATAAATGCATGAATTTAGGAGAGAAGAAGTAGAGCTTATTTCAAGTAGCACTGTCATCTTTTCTTTATCAATGAATCAGTGAGCTAGTGCTTCAACAGCAGCTTATGCATAAATGTTTATGCTTTCTGAGTTTTATATTTTAAATTATGATCCTTATTTGTAAAATACAAAGTGGTAGCTTCTCAACATTTTTTACATTTACTTCAAAAACTCTTCAGACATAAGTCATGAAGCCAAAGCCAGAGAGAATGGCTGAGACATTGGGGAAACTGACTGCTCTAGCTTGAAAGCCTGTCTTGGACATCTGGAAGAGATGACTGGAATAACAGACCTCGATAAGTGACAATCTTACTTGGAAATCAAATCTTGTGCTTTCCTAAAATCTATGCGCGGAAATTATTGGTGGTATTATTGAATGTGAGAGGATAAATAAAAATGTTCTGGCAGGGTGAGGCTCTGAGGAACCTTTTACTTTGCTTGTAATGATTTGGCCCTTCATTTAAAATCCTTTTGTTAGCCAAAGAAGGTTTTCATAAAAATAAATTTTGCATAACTAGATGGAGTTCTTCAATATGCAACATTCAGTTTAATATCCTTCACTTCCTATTGAGCCAAGCGTTGTGGTCTCTGTAGAGAAAGTTCTGAATTAATTATTTTTGAGTGAAAGAATCTCTCAGCATTCATATTCCAACAGAGAACAATGCAAAAGGGACCCTTCAATGGATGAGTTTTCCAAAATGCCACATGCTGCTTCCCTCTGTACTAGGCCGAGTATAAAATTTATATCCAAAAGAAAATGTTAACTGGCACCTGGTTATTATTTCTGCCTTTTAGCTGTCAAAATCTGATGCTAAATATCCTCCACATAAGACAGAAATGACTGTTACGAGTTCAAAGAAAGACCCAGCAGCTGAGCCAGCAGATTTTCGAAGATATCAACAATTTTGTAGATGCTTGAAAGGGAAAGATTTGATAGACTACATGAAAGGTATTTGAAAATCATATCCTAGCTTCAGCAAATCCCACCCAATCTAACTGAGAGTATCTTTCAAACCCAAAGCCCTTCTGTCCAACTTCATGTCTACCATCTATCCCAAGTGAAAACTACAGTAGACACCTAGAAGTTTTTCTGACTCCACTCTTATTTAACCATTGTTTAGCATTCCTAGCAATCTTTTCAAAACTGTGATGTTTTTGTCTGCCAGCTCAGGGTTGCCCAAGGTTTGAAATGGGCCAAAGGACCCCACATTGACCCCTATTAGATCAGCATCCCAGATGTGATAGTGTCCCAAGATTACAGGGGGAGGTGTGTCCCTAATCCTGGGATGGCCTGCCCCATACGAGGATTATGCTTCCCCCCATTTTAATTAACTTACTGAGTCCCATTGAAAACTTTTTAGTATGTCCTCAAAATTGTGGTACAGTGATAGGCTGATAGCCCACAATAAAAATGAAGAGAGTATTCTTATATACAAAAATTAAGCAAGTCTCAAAATTATGCTGAAACAAAGATGCCAGATTATGAAAAAAATACATTATGTGACTTCATTTATATTAAAATACAGCAGGCAAGCCTAACGAAACACCAAAGATCACTTTTATTTGTTTTTGTGCTTTATAAAGAATGGAATTCAATGTGCCGTATTGAGGGATTTGATGTTTTTCTTCCAGTATTGCATTTTTAAGATACATTGATACAGTTCACTGCTGCACATTTATTGTGCATGGGGTGTAACATTTTACTGAGTAAACTAATGAAGTCTGGTTGGCAGAATAGAGTTGGCTACCAAGCCTAGCCTGCCAACCCCCATTTTAAATTGTCACCCCAAGTTGGTGCATCCAGCGTCTGCACACGTGGGCATCGCCTTCTGGAAAAGGGGTCCCCAAACTGCAGCCCCTGAGGTCATACATGGCCCTTCCCCAAGTTTTACTGGAGCCCCACGGCCGCACTCGGATGTGGACTGGCTGTTTGCAGCCTACGTGGGAGAGCTGCGGCAGTGGAACATGCGAAATCTACACTATTCACCACCTCGTACTTTACAGGAAATTGTTTTCAAGCTCTGCACCAGCCTATGAATTAAACTTTTAACTTAAAAGTCTGAGCTGAACAAATACAAGCAGCGACACATTTCAGGATGCTAAAGAAAAATACATTACTTACAAAAGCCCAAAGCCGAAGTTAGTGAAAATATTCCAAACTGAAGCCACCAAGTACACTGGAAACAATTGCGCTGCTTTAGAGAGAGATTGTTTTAGGCTCCGCAGCCCTGGCGGCACTGCCTTCGTGTATTTATACATTTCCTGTCAGGGGAGCTTTCTTGGTGGCAGCTGAGGCTTGTGCTGGTTTTGCCTGCCAGCCCCAGGTGACCAAGGTTTGGATGCGGCAGAGGACCCCAGACAGATGCCTATTCATCTTCAGTTCTGCGCCCAAGAAGACTCAGTCAGCTGGGGTTAGGGGAGGTTGCTGCAGTCCCCGATGATCCTGCTATGGCCTTGTTCCACTCATTCCCCACATTTGCAGAAAACTAACCTGTCCAGGATTTGATTGTTATTTCCTTTCTCCTTCGTCCTGTCCACTTTAATTTTGCATAGACTTTTATTTATATGGGCGAATGTGTCCTTTTTCTGGGCCATCTTCCTGGGATAGGAAAGCCTCCACATTTGTCAAATGGAGGAGGGATTTACTTTCCAGCACGCAAACAAAACTCTTTTCTCTCTTTGAACCTTGCAAAGCAGCCATTCGGTGGAGTTAACCTTAAAATACCCCTCTTTTCTCTGGATTAATAGCACAACCACCTTCTGCTTGCTCTTCTTCCGTGGCCCTCAGTGAGGCAGTTTCCAAGCAGTAGGCAGCTGGCCTATGCCTGAGGTGTCCCCCACACGACACATTTCCCTCAGGATCAGAACTGCACGGGCCAATCTCTCCTGAGAAATATTTGAGAGAAACATCTTTCCGTTCAGAAATCTTTTATTTTTTAAGAGACGGGAAATTGCCTTATTTTTATCATTAAGTTTATTGGTATAATTTAGATATACATAAGGATCATATTCAGCATATAGAATTTGTACCTGTACATGATATATGTTGATTCATATCTTTCCTTATTCCCCTCCCTCCCCTTCTACTCCTCTTCCTCTTCTTATTTACAAGAGCTTTGTTTGCACTTTATCTTTCTTTTCTCATTTTTCCCCTTTCCCTTCCTTTCCTAGTGCCCCTTTCTATTTGAATATTTTCTTCCTATTTTACATTATCCATTATACATTTTGGTCCTTATTTACACTTTCAGTTTCTCACACCAGAGAAACAATGCAATATTTACACATGTGTGTCTGATTTATTTCACTTAAGAGTATGGTCTCAAGGTACATTCATTTACAGAGAAATGTCTTCAGTTTATCCTTCTTTATGGCAGAATAGTACTCCATTATATAAAAAATACATCTTCTTTATCAATTCATTGGTTGATGGGCATTTGGGCTGTTTCCAAGCTTTAGCTATTACAAACTGTGCTGCTATAAACATGGGTGTGCATATATCACTGTGGTATGATTCTTTAAATTCTTTGGGGAAGATACCCAGAAGGAGGATAGCTGGGTCAAATGGAACTTCTAGCCTTAGTTATTTGTTTGTTTGGTTTTTTTTTTTCTGGTACAGGGGATCGAACTCAGGACCTTGCACTTGCAAGGCAGGCACAGAGCCACTGAGCTAAATCCCCAGCCCCTAGTCCTAGTTCTTTGAGGAATCTCCATACTGATTTCCACAGTGGTTGCACCAGTCTACACTCCAACCAACAATGGAGCAGAGCTCCTGTTCCCCACAGCCCTGCCAGCATTTGTTACTGGTTGATTTCATGATAGCAGCCAATCTTTCTGGGATGAAATGGAATCTCAGCGTTGTTTTAATTTGCATCCCTCAAATGACTGGTGATGGTGAACATTCTCTCATATGTTTATTTGCTGTTTTTACTTCTTCATCTGAGAAGTGTGTATTCATCTCAGATGCCCATTTTTGGACTGAGTCTTTAAATTTGAGGGATTTTTATTTTTATCAGTTCTTTATATATTCTAGGTATCTGTCTTTTGTTTGAAGAACAGCTGCCCCAAATTTTTTCCTAGCCTCTTTAATAAATGGTGCTGGAAAAAGTGGCTCTCCACTTGCCAAAGATTAAAACTAGACCCATGTCTCTCACCAAGCACTAAACTAAAATCAAAATGGATCAAAGGTCTAAATATTAAAACAGAAACACTAAATAAGAGAATAAGTGGAACTCTTGAAGACACGGGCAAAGGCTTTATGAACAAAACCCTGACAGCATGGGAAATATTACAAAGAATCAACACCTGTGATCTCATCTTATTAAAAAGCTTTCACACAATTAAAGAAATCACCAACAGAGAGACAACCCACAGAAATCTTTTCTTTAGGCATACTGAATGGATAGCCTTGAAACCAATTTCATTTTGGAAAACAACAACCAAAAAAAAAAAAAAGTAAGAAAAGACCTGGGTCTTGTTTTAAAGCTCTCTCATACTGGCCGTTCAAGCCAACAATGTACAGGAATGTATCTCTTGACTTAAAGTAATCTCCATGTACCCATTCTCATCCCCAAATGTGACCTGCCCGGTCTTAGGACCAGGCAAGGTCTCTATTGAAGCAGCTGGCTGTGTTTACTGAACTGAGAGGGAATGCAGATTAAGAGGTGAAACTATTCCAGGTTCGGAGCCAAGAAGACACTAAAGAATGTGTCCAAGTTTCTCAAGTCTCCTGATAACAGGGGGTCGGGGTTGGCGGGGCTATACCCATGGAAGTGGGCTATGCCAGGACCAAGTGACAATACAGAGGGACAGCTTGTTCACTGTGGCTGGCTGCCACTTGGATCACACACACACACACACACACACACACACACACGCCAGCAATTGTTGGCATTCTCATATTACAGGCTGAAGCTTTGTGCATTTTGATCAACGACCTTCTGCGAGTCACAAGCTTCAAGCCAAGGAAAACAAAATTCATGATGGTTTTTTTCCATTTCAAATGGAGCTTTCTGAGTCGACATTACGATATTTGTCCCCCCTTATCTGACTGGAAGCTCACAATTCAACTGGGAGGTAGGTAGGAAATGTATCCCTGCTTCTGGAAGAGAAAAACCAGATGCAGAGAGAGAGGAGGGTTTGGCCCTGCGTGTAGAGCTTCCAAATCAAGATCAGCTATGTACCAGATAGTGACTGGCCGAGGGAACCCAGAGCCTCTACTTGGCAGGAACTTTTGTCCCTCTTGTGTGTGCTAAGCAAAGGTCATGAAATGCCAGCTTGGCTGCTGCCAGAAAGGGAAATGCAGAATTACCTTTCTCCTTGCTTAAAGCTGATATGCAGGGGTATTTCCCTGGGGTCGGAGGTGTGGGGAGGCACACAATTAAAACAGCACCGAAATGGAGACCAGGATGGGTCATATCAGAGCATAAAGGTTACTGTGGATTCTCTTCTGTCGATCCATTTTTTTCTAGAATGTTTCCTAAAATTTGAGCTATTTTATCAATAAAGTTTCATGTAAATCTTTAAAGTATAACCCTGGCTCCTATACTCTCTGCTCTTGCTATATTTTTTTGTTTCTTTTTCAAATTAGTCTGTTTGCGATACAGATGATTACATTTGTCTGGAGCCATTGGTACACACCTGGACAGCATCCCTCAGGTTCTCCCCATGTTCGGGTCTCCCTCGCGTCTCCAGGAAGCCTACCTCCTCCCTTCATCTATCTTTTGTTTTGCTCTTTAAATTATTTATATTTGGGGGTTCCCAGGTAAGGGAAACCAAGTGATATTTCACCCTCTGTGTCATATTCTTGCTTTAGTCATTATTTCAGGGCCATAGAAATTTCCCTGTCAAAGGAGTATTTGCTCTCACTTCTTCATATTTATTTGGCCACAAAACAGCACTTCTCATCACACCGTCCCAGTCTCCATCCATGGCCAGCACACGGATGGACCCAGACACCCAAGGTAGACGCAGCGCTGTATTTGCTTGGACCTCACTAGACCGTACCTACGCCACCTTGGGTTCCACAGGGATGTAATCTCCACACAGTTGTCACCCGGAAGTGGTTGGCCTAACTTGCCTTGAACCTGAAGGAGCCAGATAAGTGCTATCCATGATGAGCATGTCCTGTAGCTTCCCCTGTGCGCCCTGCTGCTGGTGGGATGTGGCTTATTTCAGGGCTCCAAAATCAACAGTTGAGATTTTGCCTCTCGCCTCTCCTCAGGAAACAAAATTCTTCATCCTCTCAGCCTGTGGGAGCCCATTAATGTATCCACTGTGGGGGAAGCCTTCATCTCCTCCCTACACACCATGCCCGTCTTTTCGACACAACTTCTTACAACGTAAGACCATCTTACCAAGGGAGGTATTTTCTGCATACGTTGTTTTATCACTCCATAATTTTTAGAGGATTTCCTGCCAGCAGGCAGATGAAATCCAACATGTATGTTCCTTTTGGTGAGCAGAATCCATCCTACATTCTGGCTTCTCCCTGAAGACATCTTTTTTTAAGACTTTTCCATTACAGCGTGCAATAGTTTGGATTTTGACCATCTCTGAAAGGCGCTTGTGTTATGGTCGTGGGCAGTGAGGGGAACTTGGGGAGGCAGGGCCATGGCAGTCCTTGGGCTACTGGGGGGTGTCTTGAGGGGATTCACTGTGAGACTTCAGTCTCCTCTCTTGTCCTCTCTGTGTTCCCTGGATCAGTCTGTTAGCTGTTTTTCATTGCCACACACTCCCACTGTGATGTTGCCCAGAACAATGTGTCCTCTCAGTTAAAGTCTGGAAGCTTCGGAATGGTGAACCAAAATAGTTTCTCTTTATAATTGAATTACCTCGGGTATTATGTTACAGTGATAGAAAGCTGACTGTTATATTTGGCTGGTCCCACATTCATAATTCTAAGCTTAGAAATACAATAAAATCAAAGAGTTGAGGACTCACTGTCATGATTTTCTGAATAATATTGGTTATCAACAAGCTTATTTCCACTTATAGTTTTGCTATTTCAAGGTCTAAAATCCGACCATGACATAATTTAAAAATAAGGAGATGTAATCACAATGGAAAATGCTTAAGAAATGTAGAGGTGAGAATTCTCTTGTGGGTTCTGACTCCAAATTCCCATGACTGAGCAGCTTCTCTGATTTCTTCTCCACAGGGTACTGATGACTGATTAATTGCAAGGAGTTTCAGGACCAGAAAGTGTTCATTGCCATCCTGAGAGGGCCACACGCTGAGTGCCCAGAATAATTATGCTCCCTGAGAGTTTGGGCAGATTTTCACTCATGGAATTGTTAGAGACTGAAAGTGGTGAATTGCAGAAACTTAATTCCAAGTGGTGAATTTTTAAGGACTCTCACCTAAGTGAACACAAATAAGTTTCACGGAGGAAGGAGGGTGCGTGTGATATGTCTCACTGGATGCATGCAAATTTATATGCCAACATGAAAAGATGCAGGGAATTTTTTGCCCAGGAAACATCTGTAATTTTCCACAGAGAGCAGGGAAACAGAGAAGGTGTCTCTCATGTTAAAGGTCAACGAATTCTATCATATTAGCAGGTTTTCCCCAATGTGACATCTTAGAGATTCAGTGACCTCATTGCTTGTGTCCATTGTGCACTTCTTGGTCCAATGTCCATGCACCTCATCTCCTGAGCACCCTGCTTATTGGTTACGCATTTTCCTTTTTTGGGTATTCATGTTTTGGTTGAACTTCTAGGTGTATGTCCAGGAACAATGAGTCCCTGTGAACAACAATAAAAAATACTTGCACAAAAATATACACAGCAGCTTCATTCACATATATATGTATAAAAATAGCTATGAGGACACATGAGGGTAGGAAAGACAACTGGAAGCATCCTTGGAGCAGGGAGATACAGAGAGGCAAAGCTAGAGATGAGATAGTAATTTTTGAGCAAAGCCCAACAGGCAGTTATAAGGTTGGGAAGCATTCCCTGTTGTGCAGCTTTGATTGAGCTGCTATAATTTCATATTCCCCTCCATGGCTCACACTAGGAGTAAGATTCTGTAAAATGCACTCGTATCCTCATCTCAAGAACATTGGTTTCACCAATGCAAGGGGGCTGGGCTGCAGAGGATTAGATAGACTGGCTCTGAGTTTCTCCGGCTAAGTTGCCCTAAGTTACCGTGCAGACTCAATTGCTGCGCTTTCATGATCACGCGCGTTGCCTCACCTTCCACAACTGAGATAATGACAGCAAATGGATAAATAGCTAGAAGAGTGCGGCTTAGCAGGAGTGGGGTTGGAAAGGATATCATAACACCTTGAACTTTCCTGTGGTTCCGTTGTTAGAAGGCAGAATTAACTTGAGTAAATCCCTGTGCTTTGTTATGAAATAATGAATTTGATTGTATGGTTCTAAGATTCTCTCGTCTCCAAAAATCCGTAAGATACATGAAGTTTTCTCCTTTCATAAATCGGTAGTTTCCAATCTCCTTTTCTTTCATCTTTTGGCTAATATATTTTCCAGCTTTTTCCTAAATTTGTAAGAAAAGACTCCAAGAAGAAATGATATTCTCTTTCCATGAATCAAAGCCCAAAAGGGGGCTTCCAACATTTGACTTAAGAGGCTGCTGACCAGCTGTGGACACGATGGAGAGCAAAAAGATGTTATTGATGGTTCAGTAGTGACATCATTGGTTTCTGCCATCATAGTGTGTACATGAACAGTTTCTCTGTTTCTTGGCTGTCCTATATAATGCTGTAGCTGTGTAAATAAAGAGCCAAGCTGAGAAGAATAATGAGAGAGAAAGAAAGAGAGAGAGAGAGACAGACAGACAGACAGACAGAAAGAAACAGAGACAGAGAGTCCCAGGCTTATGATGCTTCTACTTGCAATCTTTTAAACTTTACAATGCTGCAGAAGTGCCACATATTCATTAGAAATTGCTCTTTGAAATTTTAGTTTTGGTCTTTTCCCACTCTATGTAGAGGCTTCGATATATATGTCTGTCATCTAGCATGGCTCTGCAATCTATTATCTCTGTCATCTATCACCCACCTTTCCATCATGGATATATCCATGTATCTATGTAGCACTGATCTGTCTTTCTGTGTGTCTGTCTGCCTGATGGAGAAGGGTGGAGGAACTAGGCTGAAACCCAAGCTGAAGCCACTTTCCAGAGCAGGATTTCTTCTTTGCCAGCTGCTGCTAAGCATTGGTTTTTCTTTTGGGGTCCTTCAGCTGTATGACTCAGAGCCACTCAGATCTTCTGCAGTTTTCTCTCCTCCTTAAAGTCAATGACTATGGACTTCATCACACATCTTCATGTCCACACCACGACTAGCTTCTGCATACATGGGTGCTGTAGCCGAGTCAACCTGGGTCGTCAGAAACATCATTGAAAGATCAAAACCAAATAGGGAAGAGGAAGGTAGTCAGCCCTCTCTTTTGTGTGCCTAGAGGTGTCCTGGGCACATTGAGCATATTTTATTCTCTCTGATCCTGCACACACGTCTGTAAAAAGCAGGGTGTTTGAGGACCTAGTGGAAAAATATGTATAGGGCACCTTCACTTGTGGCAGTCATCTGTTACTTCATAGAATAGTTCTTCCTGTCCTTTTAAAACTTTGCTCAAAAGAATTTGATGGGGACAGTGTTTAATGTGCAAATCTGGAAGTCTTTTCTTTATTTTTTTCTTTTTTAAAATTAATTTTATTGGTACATTTTCGGTATACAATATAATGACATTCATCATTGGAAATTTGCAGCTTTACATAATCCATCTTGGTTCTTATTTTTCTTCCCTTCACCCCCTCCATCCCTCCCTATTTACAAAGACTTTGTTTCCATTTTTTCATTTTCTCATGTTAATTCTATTCCCTTCTTTCCTTTCCCCTACCCCTCCCACTTCCCCTTCCCCTTTGCCCCTTTTCTTCCTATTTGAATGTAGTAGAAAGTCTTTTCTTTATTAATTCTGCTCAATTTTTCTAAATAAATAAAACTGAAGCGACAGACTATAGTCTGTGAAGTTGTGCCAATGAGAGAAGCAAAAGCAATTAGGTGCTTATATATTTGTTAGGGGCTTCAAATGCTTTTTAGACACGAGTTTTACTTTTCTGTCCAGGATTCAAAGAAAAATAGTGCTCAACTGACTGAGAAACTATAATTTGTAAAAGAAGACTTTATACTAATCAAAAATATACTTATAAATGAATATTATAACCTAAGCTAGAATTGCAACCAAAAGCTCCATTCTAAAGATAATGACTTGTTTGCATCATTTTAAAAACGAATAAGGTACACTTGCAAGCAAATAATTTTTAAATGTACTCTTTTCCAAGCAGCACTTACTGTACTCCTGTGAATCTCCTAAGGTGGGAAATTTTACCTGAATTGTTAAAAATGTAGTCTTTCCCTTCACATAATTACCTGCTGATTTTAAAATGCCCATAAAGGAAAAGACTCATATTAGTTATGAGCTCACACTGTGCTAAGTTCTCAAAATAAATCCCATGGTGCATCTTTCTTGCAAGGCAGAAAGCAGCAACAAACAGGCCTTTTTATGTGACCGAGGAAGCAAATTTTATATACTTATTTTTGTTGTTGTTGTTTTTGTTTTGTTTTGTTTTGCAGTACCAGGGATTGAATAGGACCTTGCACTTACCAGGCAAGCATGGTGCCACTGAGCTACATCACTGGCAAATTTTACATATTTTAGCCATGCCAGGGTAGGAAATAAGTCCTCTGACTTTTTTCCAACCACTTTTCTTTTTGTTTTCAAAAGTATAAACACTCTGCTGCTCCAATTTTTTTTAAATGACCACTAATGGTCTTAAAGTGTTTATTCCTCAATAGACATACACACATACATTCAATGGGATTTTTAAAATTCTTTTTTTTTTCAAATTATAATTAAAAATTTTTTTTAAGAGCCCAATTTCTTTGTGGATGACACTTTGTACCCACTGATCCCAAACTTTAATTGTCGGTCCACAACTCAGTTTTATTTTTCACGTTCCAGTTTAATGATTTGGATCTTAGGGTTCCCTTTTAGAATGATGTATTAATTTCCTACTGTAGCTTTATAGTTTACCACAAATCTGGTTGCTGAAACCAATGCAAATTTTTCATTTTACAGTTCTGTGGTTAAAAGTGAAAAAGTCAGCCTCCTCGGGCTGACACTGGTATGCGGGCGCATTGTGCTCCCTCTGGAGTTTGTAAAGACTTCGTTTTCTTCCCTTTCCCTGCTAGTAGAGACTACCTGCCCTGCTTGGCTATGGCCCCTTTCTCCATCACTCCAACCTCTGCTCCTGCTGTCTCATCTCCTTCTGTGATTCTGGCCTTCCCCATCCTCCTTGAGGATATTTTGGACACACTTGGATACTCTCCCCAATCATGGTCATCCTGGCCAAGTCCCTGTATCACATCAAGTGATAGCTGCACAGGCTTTGGTGTCTAGGACACATTTAATGGGAGTGTGGTGTGCATGGTTGTCCCTCCTATGTCCACATTTTAGAGGCGTGGTCTGTAGCCCATGGAACCTCTGAGAGGCGAGCCTAGTAGAAAGTCTTTATGTTGGTGGGGTGGGGATAAGTGACTGTGTCACACAGCCCCTCTCTTCCACTCCTTGGGCACGGGCTGAGCAGTTCTGCTCTGCTACGTGCTTCCTGTATGATTTGATATCTCACTACAGGCTCAGAGCCACAGGGCCAACTGATCACAGGGAGGAACTGCCAGAAGTCTGCACCTACATGAGCCTTTTATCTCTATAAATTGATTATTCCTGACATATGCTATCATGACAGAAAGCTGACTCGCAAAATGGGCCACTAATTTCCTGTCATGACGGACAGCCCTTATGTATATATACTTGGGAGTGTGTAATTGTCACACATGAGAAAAGCAATGGCCAAGGATTCTCAAAATCGAACTATGATGTTTGTATTAGCCTGCTCAGGAAGCCACGACCAAATATCACTCATTGAGTGGCTTAAACCACAGGAATTATTTTTCTCATTGTTTTGGAGTCCAGAAAGTCCAAGATCAAGGCTGGGCAGTGTTCCATTCCTGGACAGGACCCTTCAGATGGTCTGCAGGTGGCTAAGTGTGGACAGTGTCCTCACATGGTGGACAGACAGAGCTCTGATGGCCCTTCCTCTTTGTATAGGGTGCCAGAAACATCAACGTAGGCCTCCCGCCCATGGCCTCATTTAACCTTTATCATTCTTCACAGGCCTGCTCTCCAAATGCCTCACACTGAGGATCAGGGCTTCAAATTACTAGTTTTCAGGGAACACACTTCAGCCTACAATAGTATTTATGTCTGCTTAGGTTATGGAGTGCAGAGCAAATTAACCAAAGCCTGAAAATAATAGATTTGAAAATTGCAAGGCTTAGTAAAGAAATAAATCTGAGATTTGAATACAGAGTTTTAGATTAAAAAACACACACACACAAACAAACAATCCAAAGAGCAAATCATTACATGTATGGCTGTATGAACTTTGCATACTTGCATAATCTCTTTGATCATACGTTTTTAAAAATGTAGACAGAGCAACACCTGCTTACTCTTCTTCCAAGGGTTATTTCAAGGATAAACTAAGACAAGTCTTGTAAAAACCTTTCGAGAACTTTGAAGTGCTTTATGGGTGACAGCTGCAGCTGCAAGGGCTTTGAGTCAGTAGTGAAGCCAGGTGAATGCTGAAAAATGTTTGTCTAATTTAGAAAGAGTCCATTGAGGGCAGGGGACCAGTATATTACAGCCTTGCAAAGGTATTGCTGTTTATCTTGCTCCATTGGTTTTTGAAGGAAAGCCAAAGAAAAAAGAAAAAATTAGCTACTTTATACAAAGAAAAGTCTCTCCCTTTCCAAGTGGTGCCTCGAAAATTCTGGGTGGAAACTACCTATGATGTAACCAAATGATCGATGAGAAGAAGAAAAGAAAACCAGACTTAAGTAAGAAATAATTTATACAAATTTAGGTTTATTGGTTTAACTATTTACCCTATACTAAGGTGCAAAATTGTGTGTGAGTGTGTGTTTACTAGGAAGATAATAAGTTCCTTCAAAGACAGCTTTTAAAATGAGTTAATGTCACAGTATGTATTTTATTAAAAGTTGACAGTTGGGAATTTAGCTCAGTGGTCCCACTGCCTGCCTTGAAAGCACAAGGACCCAAGTTCGATCCCCGGTACCAAAGAGTTGAATCTATGAATCATCTTCTCAAACATTCTACAGTGAGTGCCATGTGCATGTATATTACCTTATTAAATCTAGATTTGGACAAGAAAGGAAACTTACCATATCATTACAATCTTGGGAGGAGAAGTTATGGTGAAGTATTGTGCAACATGGAACAAGTTTGAATTTTTTTCTTTATTAACTACAGTTCCAACACTTAGCTTTCCACAGTGTTTGTCAAAATATACAGCTATTAATCAACTTAATTGGAGTAACATTATATTAGTTCAGCAGTCTTCCAAGTCAGCATGCAGACTGCACTACGAGAAACATTTTGCCAACATGACATAACCCAGAATTTCCATAAATCTTTAAAACACAATCAGGGTTGCTAATGGGCTATGTCAGCAAGAGCAGAGCACATCTTGGAACTATAATGAAAGAGCTGATTTTTTTTTTCCTCCGAAAGAATTCTGTAGACAATTCTTGCAAGAGAATCATGTTACGCTGCACATTTCATTGTGGTGTCTATGCTGAACCTTGATTTATTGTATTTCCTCCATGATCTCACTTATTCTCATTGCTTGAAACAATTTAGCCTAATCTCTGCTATGCTGAGGGGCTTGATAAAAGCATGCCTAACTAATTTCAGTGATATATTGGCTACCAAACTACCATGAGAAAAAGGAAATAATGAACCTCAGTCAGCCATCCAGTAAGCTTCATGGAGTACATTGTTTATTTGAGTAAAATATAGCTCTATGTAAAGTATCTGGTATGATATCAAGTTGTCTAATGTTTTGAGGGAGGAAAACAACTTCGTCAAGTTCCTAGTAAAGCAATCCTATTAATCCAATCTTCTACACAGCATAGATTAGCACCGTTTTCAGCTTGGTAATTAAGGTGTTGTTTGCAAATTATGGATGCATTTTACCCTTAGACCTGTGTATCTCCTGGGCTGTGAAATGCCAAGCTGTGTATCATACCTGCTATAATGAAATGATTCATTTGCGCACTCAGAATGTGTACTGCAAAATAGAGTGGTGTGATGTTAACAAGAGATCCAGCTGTTCCTTTGTGGTCAAAACAGACTAGTAGAAAATATAATGGGTCAGTTAAAAGCCCAGTTCCCTGTCACAACTGCTAGAATATCAGAGCAATGTCCCCCTCCTGTTCCTCCTATGCAGAAGAAGCTAAAGAGTGCCCTCTCGGTTGGTGTCCCCACCAGGGTCTGAAGCCAAGCAGGTGGCATTGCCATCCGAGGCACTGAGGAGAGATGGCATTTTATCCCATCCTCTAGATTCTTTCAGCTCCCCAGAATTCAGCTCTGCACTGAAAACATCCTCAATCTGACCCGGGTCACTGCCTCCATCTTTCATGTTTTGCTTTACTTGGTCTCTGAGTGGCTTCCTAACTGGTCTCTGATTCTGTCCCATCTCTGGATATTCCTCACACAGCATTTAACCCATTCTTGCTCCTGTGGCAACATGCCTTACTCTGAGCCATTTATAAACAACAGAAATGCATTGTTCCCAGATCCGGAGGAGGCTGGGAAATCCAAGGTCAAGGCCCCGGGTGATTGGGCACCCCCTCCTAAGATGGTACCTTCTGGCCTGGCGGCAACCTTCTATGATGGAAGGAGTAAATCTTTCCCCTTCACTTTTTTTTTTTAAGTACTAATCTCATTCGAGAAAGGGGAGCCTTCATGACTTAACCGCTTCCACCAAAGGCCCCACTTCCTAATTCTATCATATTGAGAATTAAATGTCAACATACAAAATTTTGGGGAACACCAACATGTAGATTATGGTATAGAGTCTTTTGGAGATTGACTTAAGGTGGAAGTTAGAAAATATTGCTCTTATTCAAAGCTTTCCAGTGGCTTCTGGTCTCTCTCAAAACAAAAGCCAAGACTTTGCAATGTCCAATAAGGCCTTAGGTAATTGTTCCATGCCCAACAAGGGCCTAGGTGATTGGTCCGTGCCCTTAACAACATTTTAGACCTTATCTCCTGGGTCTGCATCTTTGATCCTTCAGCTGAAGTTTCACTCTCTCTCCCCCACTGGTTCTTAAGTATGCCAGCTTACTCCTAGCTCTGGTCCTTTCTGCTATGTCCCAGTGCCTCGAGCACTCTCCTTCTAGGTACCCAGGTTACTCACTCCTTAACTGCTCTCTGGTCTGGCCTCAGATGTCATTTTCTCAGAAAGGACTTTCCTGGCTGTGCTGTAGATTCTGTCCCTTTCTCTGTGGCTTACTGTAGTTTCTCTCCTTGCTTTATTCAGCATGTTTGTGTGCGTGAGGGGAGGTGTTATTCACAGTGGCAAGCCCTTAAACTTAGAACAGCAGCATACAGGAATAAATAAATCATTTAAGTGAATAAATACACAATTGAATTAATGGTTTGTGGAATACAAAGATGTTCTGGGAGTCTGAATAAACGAATGAATCAAATCATAATTCAGGCAAAATAATGACTCTACGGTAGATAAAATGGTGTTAGTTGAGTTTTGCCAACTAAGTGCCCATAGAATCCCTAGGATCAACTTATATTGATGGTTTTAGGAAATACAAACACACTTACACATTGGCATACACACATCTACTGGATGTAGCTTCCATTTTCTGGGTGTACTACTTCAAACAGATCAAAATTTTGTTTGGCTTCTGAGAAAGACCTTCCCCAAATCATAAGTAATTGAAATAAAATTGCCCAGCTCTATTATTTCTCCAGGTAATATCCACTCTATGAGATTTCCATCCCCCAAACAACAGAGTAAATTAAACACAGGCCTTGTTTTAATGTCACTTACTAACTGAGAGAGGAGAAAACAGAAAATGCAATGGCTCATTTCAGTTTTGAATGGTGCCACAAGGAACCTAAAGCAGAATAAAAGGGTGAGCGGTCTCTCTTGGGTAGTGACTGTTTTGGTTAAAGTGGTCTGCAAAGGTCTCTCTGAAGATGTAGTAATTGAGTGGAGTCCTAGATGACCATGAAAAGAGTAGTGGAAAAGGCATCTGCAGGCAAAGCAAAATGTCAACTTCCTAATTCCACATGAGCTGAGAGTAATTGTCCAATATTTCTGTTCCATTGGTGGTGATAGATTCTGCTAAACTTTAAGATGCATTTCTCTAAAGCAGTAGTTTTATCAGGTTAGTTGTGACCCTCAGGTGACACTTGTCAATGGCTAGAGACACTCTCAGTTGTCACCAGTGGGGAGGAGTATGCTATTGGCATCTAGGTAAAAGCCCAAGGATGCTGCAAACATATGACAGTGGGCAAAGTGGTTCCACAACAGAGTTATCTAACCCCAAATGTCAATAGATCCCTGGCTTAGTGTGTGGGGGGGAAATAGCAAGGAAGTTGGTAAGTGGATGAGGAGGGAACACATAAGAGAAGGAAGTGAGGAGTCTTGCAAATTTATCTCAGGGTGAGCATGAACAGATTTCTATAAGCATCTTATATAGTGGGCGGTTGCCTCCCAGTAGGGCCATGGCATTGAAAACCTAGCTTTCCTGAGTATAGGAATAAAAACAGACAATAGAGTAGAGGAGTAGACAAGGGGATGGGTGAGTGATGATGGGGCTGAAAAAATATTCATAGTCGTTGTCATCTAAACCTGAAATTTTTTATTAGAACCAAACATTTCAAAATAATATAGGCCAGGTCAATAGGGGTCTGGGAGATGTCTTTGTTATCATTACTAAACTGTCAGCAATCTTACTGAAGTTATGATGAATAAGTGGTTGTGTATTACATGAATCTGGACTCAAATCTCCACTCTGTAGTCTCTCTCTCTCTCTCTGTGTGTGTTTGTGTGTGTGTGTGTGTGTGTGTGTGTGTGTGTGTCTATTCCCTATTTTATCTTTCTTTGCAGTACCCCTGGAAGATACTTGAACTATTATCTCTGAGTGTTGAGCTTTGGAATCATAGTGAAGGACAAGTTGGATCTGTTCAAAAGTGCACAGGTCAGCCTCAATTAATTTATCTGTAGTAGGAGGACACTGACAGAAGACCCTGTCCTGAACGGTTTCTGGATTCAATGAGGTGATATCTATATTATGTTAGGAAGTATTTGGTATGTAGCTGGTGGCTATATTTTTAATATTCGGTCTCAGTAAAGACATAGGGTGAAACGCTCTCCCCGGCGCGACTAGCCAGCATAAACCAGTGAGACAAGCAGGGTGAAGCTCCGCTGCCGTCCTGGGCCCCGCCCATGCCATAGTGAGGTCCGTTTAGCGCCCCCCCCCCCACCCCGCTCCTCTGGCCTTTGGCTTTCCTGCTACCTGGTCCCACACTACAGAGGCACAGGGGATTATAAAGACCCTTGTCCTGAGCGCCACAAGATAGAGCAGAAGTTAGTAACAGAAAGAGGGCTTCTCAGGCTCCTCAAAGAAAACTGAAGCTCAGAAGAAGAGTAAAGAGAACCTCTACAATAAAGGCACATCAGACCACTGTACTTGGTCTGCTGCTGGCTTGCTGAGACTCATTGACTCGTATATGTACACGGATTCCTATGTTGCCTACTGCGACAGCAGAGACATACCCTGAAGGAGGCCCATAATTTTTATTTTTTGCTATTTTCAAAAAAGGAAAAAAAAATTTTTTTCTCTTATTTTTAATTCTTAACTTTTACTTTTTTCTACTCTTCAAATTTCTACTTTTCTTTCTTTTATCTTTCTCTCTCTCTCTCTCTCTCTCTCTCTCTCTCTCTCTCTCTCTCTCTCTCTCTCTCACTCACTGTTCCCACATTGCTCTTCATCTCCTCATTTGTTCCTTTCTGCACTGAATTTGGATTTCTCCTTTATTTTTCTTTTCTTCTCTTTTTCCTTCTCTTGATTATCATTAGGTTTAAAGGAAAGTACATACGGTATCTAGCCTCCCTGTTGCTGTTAGGTGATTCTGTTCACATCTTTGTTCTTTCATTCTGCCTTTTCATCTTGCCTTTAACAACTTCTTAGAGTTTAGGTGATCTTCCTGTGTCTTCTGGCCTCACCGCTAATCTTACCAGTTCTTTCTACCTGTCCCTCCCTCCCCAACTCCTTTTAACTCCCCACCCTGAAGGGGAAAGATGCTATATTGAAGAGTTTATTCACTATAAACTTATGTTGGGTTGGTCCTCGGTTTTAATTTAACCCACATAGTTAAATGTGACAGATTAATAACTACCACAAATTGTCATTTTCTAAGCTGAGCTTGATGCTGTGTTATTGCTGATGGTGTTATTTGGGCTAACATGTTGTGATTGATCTAATTAGTTTTCCTTCCTGGTATAAGGAAAATAAAATAGCCTCAGAGTCATTAGAGTCTCAAAACCCAAACACAAGCTGTATCTGGAAGACACCTCTGAAAAGCAATCATTCCACAAGGGTTTTAAACACAAGCAACAAAGATACTTACATTAAGCAAGTTTGAAATATCACCCCAGGAATTAAACCAAGGACAGTACCAAAAACAAATATGAGAAGACACTTAAGCAAGGCACAAATGCAGGCTTTCATGCCACAAAAAGGAAATTCTGGGGGAAATGAGGTGGAGAAGTCTGATAAGCAACCACTTGGACACCCTGAACTGATAGCACAGGAAGTTGCAAAGCAGATGCATGAGGCTCTAGAAAAATTCAAAACAGAAATAATCTCCCAGATAAATACAGACATGGTGAGTAGAGTGAAAGACATGATTAGAGGCTCTAGAGCAGAAACAGATAAGAAAATAGATGAGATCAGAAACGTGCTGGAAGCCATGAAGGCCCAGCATAAGAAAGAAATGGAAACCATGATCACCCAACAAAAGAAAGAAATGGAATCCATGAAACAGATTAAAACAGATATTCAGGAGATTAAAAACTCCACTGAAAGCATGCAGAGCAGGCTAAGAGAATCTGAAGACAGAATATCAGATATAGAAGACAGGATTGCAGTTAAGGACCATGAAAACAGAGATTTCTTAAAGATAGTAAGGGAACATGAGAAATCAATCCAACAGCTGTTAGATGATGCAAAGAAGAATAACATAAGACTGACAGGAGTCCACAAAAAAACAGAAGAAAGTACAACTGACATAAAAAACTGTTCACAGAAGTAATACTAGAAAACTTCTCAGACAGAGGTAGAAAATTGGACATACAGATAAGTGAGGCATATAGAACTCCAACTAGTCATGGCCAAAAAAAATCTAAACCCAGACATATAATAGTCAAGATCCCAGAAACCCAACAGAAGAACAAAATTCTACAGGCAGTTAGAGAAAAGAAACAAATAGCCTCCAAAGGAAAGCCCATCAGAATCATGGCAGATGTCTCAACACAAACCCTCAAATCAAGGAGAGCCTGGAGTGAAGTATTTCAAGCCCTAAAAGAAAATAACTTCCAACCTAGACTGTTGTGTCCTGCAAAATTATTTTTCAAAATCGATGGGGAAATTAGATACTTTTACGACAAAAAACACCTGAGAAATTTCATGAACACCAAACCAGCACTCCAAACAATTTTAAGCAATATCCTAGAAAAAGACAATGAAGGTCACAACTCCATGAGGCCCAACAGAGAGAAGACACCATGAAAGGTAAGACACTAAAGTGAAAGGGGGAAAAATAAGAAATAAAGGAGCCAACAACAGTAAAACATCATTACAAGGATTAGTCAATATCTCTCAATTATAACTATCAATGTTAATGGTCTCAATTCACCTATCAAAAGAAATAGACTGAGAGAATGTATTAAGAAGCAAAACCCAGCAATATGCTGTATACAAGAAACACACCTAACTCAAAAGGAAATCCATAGACTGAAAGTAAAAGGATGGAAAACAGTTCTCCATGCCACAGGAATCCAGAAGAAAGCAGGCATAGCAATCTTATTAGCAGATAAAGTAGATTTCAAACCAAAACTAATTAAGAGAGACAAAGATGGTCACTACATCCTTGTGAAGGGAACAATCCAAGAGGAAGAGATGACAATCCTAAATATATATGCACCAAATACAAATGCCCCCAACTATGCAAAACAAATATAAATGGACATGAAAAACCAAATAAGCACTAATACAATAGTAGTGGGGGACCTCAACACCCCTCTATCACAAATAGACAGATCAATTACAAAAAATTTAACAATGAAATTCTAGAACTGAACCAAGCTGTTGAACAAATGGACTTAATAGATGTTTACAGACTGTTCCGCCCCACAAAATTAGAGTACACATTCTTCTCAGATGCACATAGGTCATTCTCAAAAATAGATCACATGCGAGCTCATAGGACATATCTAAGTAAATGTAAAAGAATTGAAGTACTCCCTGTATATTATCAAACCATAGTGCAATAAAATTGGAGATCAATAACATAAGAAACTGCAAAACACCCACAAACACATGGAAATTGAATAAAACCCTCCTGAAAAACCAATGGGTCACAGAGGAAACTAAAGAAGAAATTAGACAATTTCTACAAGTAAATGATAATTCCAGTACAACATACAGGAATCTGTGGGACACAATGAAAGCAGTTCTACATGGGAAATTCATAGCAGTGAATGCCCATATTAGGAAAAGAGAGAGAACTCAGTTAAATAACCTAATGCAGAACCTCAAGCTCCTAGAAACAGAAGAGCATAACAAACCCAAAGCTCATACAAGAAAGGAAATTATAAAGATCAGAGCGGAAATCAATGCAATGGAGACTAAGAGAACAATACAAAAAATTAATGAATCAAAGAGTTGGTTTTTTGAAAGAATAAATAAAATCAATAAACCTTTAGCCAACCTTATCAAAAAAAAAGGAAAAAAAAGGCTCAAATCCATGCAATTAAGAACGAAAAAGGTGAAGCCACAACAGATCCAGCAGAAATCCAGAGGATCATCAATACCTACTTTGAGAACCTGTACTCTAATAAAATGGAAAACACAGAAGAAATGGACAGATTCCTAGATGCATACCAATTGCCAAAATTAAATGAAGAAGATATAGAAATTCTAAACACCCCAATAACAATGAGTGAAATTGAAAATGTAATAAAAAATTTACCAACAAAGAAAAGCCCAGGTCCTGATGGCTTCACTGCTGAATTCTACAAGACATTTAAAGAAGAACTATCACCATTACTCTTTAAACTCATCAAGGAAATTGAAAGGGAAGCAATACTTCCAAATTCATTCCTGGAAGCAAGTGTTACTTTGATCCCAAAACCAGGGAAAGACCCAACTCTAGAAGAGAACTACAGACCAATCTCCCTAATGAACATAGATGCAAAAATCCTCAACAAGATACTGGCAAACAGAATACAGAGTGTCATCAAGAAGGTCATACACCCTGACCAAGTCGGATTTATCCCAGACATGCAAGGATGATTCAACATCTGTAAATCAATAAATGTAATAGACTATATTAATGGAGTCAAGGACAAAAACCACATGATCATCTCAATAGATGTAGAAAAAGCGTTTGACAAAATCCAACACCCATTCATGATAAAAACGCTACAGAAAATTGAAATAGAAGGTCTTGATCTCAACCTGATTAAGGCTATCTATGAAAAATCCACAGCCAACATCATACTAAATGATCAAAAACTGAAAACTTTCATGCTAAAATCAGGAACAAAACAAGGATGCCCACTATCACCACTCCTGTTCAATATTGTTCTGGAAACATTAGCCATAGCAATTAGAAAAGAGAAAAAAATAAAAGGAATAAAGAAAGGAAAGGAAGAAGTGAAACTGTCATTATTTGCTGATGATATGATACTTTACATAGAAGATCCAAAAAACTCAGTCAGAAGTCTTCTAGACCTAATTGACAGATTCAGTAGAGTAGCTGGATATAACGTCAACACTCAAAAAACAATAGCCTTCTTATACACAGATAGCAGACCGATTGAGAGAGAAATTCAGGAAATAATTCCTTTTACAATAGCATCTGAAAAAATGAAATATCTAAGAATCAATCTAACAAAGGAAGCAAAAGACCTCTACACTGAAATCTACAGCACTCTGAAGAAGGAGATCAAAGAGGATATAAGAAAATAGAAAGATATCCCTTGTTCCTGGGTAGGAAGAACCAATATAGTGAAAATAGCCATACTTCCAAAACTACTGTATAGATTTAATGCAATGCTGATTGAAATTCCAACAATATACTTCACAGAGCTAGAGAAAACAATCCAAAAATTCATTTGGAAGCAGAAGAAACCTAGAATATCAGAAGCAATTCTGGGCAACAGAGACATGGCTGGGGACATCACAATCCCTAAATTGAAACTATACTACAAAGCTACTGTGATAAAAACAGCATGGTACTGACAAAGAAACAGACCTGAAGATCAGTGGAATAGATTTGAAGATGCAGGAACAAATCCAGACATACTCAGCCACCTTATCTTTGACAAAGGAGCCAACCACCCTCATTGGAAGAAAGATAGCCTGTTGAATAAATGGTGTTGGAAAAACTGGATTTCAACATGGCAAAGATTAAAACTACCCCCATACCTATCACCGTGCACTAAACTAAGACCGAAGTGGATTAAAGATCTAAATATTAAGAAAGAAACATTAAACTTGCTGGAAGATAAGTTAGGCAGAACTCTTGAAGACATTGGCATAGGAAAAGACTTTATGAACAAATCTTCAGTAGCACAGGAGCTAGAAGAATCAACAACTGGGATCTTATCTTGTTAAAAAGCTTCTTCACTGCAAGGGAAGCTACAAACAGAGCTAAGAGCCAACCTACAATATGGGAAGAAATTTTTAGCAGCCATACCTCAGACAAAGGTCTACTATCGAGAATATATAAAGAACTGAAAAAAATCAGACCCCTCAAATTCAAAGACCCAATTCAAAAATCGGCATCTGAAATGAACAGACATTTCTCAGGCAAAGAAATAAAAACAGCAAATAAATATATGAAAAAATGTTGAACATTACTGGTCATTCTAGAGATGCAGATGAAAACAACACTGAGATTCCACCCCACCCCAGAAAGAATGGCTGCTATCAAGAAATCAACCAATAACCAATGCTGGTGGGGGTGTGGAGAGAAAGGAACCCTTCTCCATTGTTGGTGGGAATGTAGACTGGTGCAACCACTGTGGAAATCAGTATGGAGATACCTCAAAGAACTAGCACTAAAGGTTTCATTTGACCCAGCTATTCCCCTACTGGGAATCTTCCCCAAAGAATTAAAAGAATCGTACCACAGCGATATATGTGCACCTATGTTTATAGTGGCACAATTTGTAATAGCTAAAGCTTGGAAACAGTCCAAGTGCCCATCAACTGGAAACTGGATAAAGAAGATGAGGGTTTTTTTTTATAAAATGGAGTACTACTCAGCCATAAAGAATGAGAAACTAGAGTCATTTATAGCTAAATGGATGCATATTGAGGCCATCCTCTTAAGTGAAATAAATAGGACACACATGTGTAAATACCGAATAGTTTCTCTAGTGTGAGAAACTGAAAGTGTAAATAAGGATGAAAATGATTAAAACGAATAATTGATAATTTGAAATACAAAAGGTCCAATGGTTTGGGGGTGGCGGGAGGGGAAGGGGAAAGGGAAGAGGGGAAAGGAAAAATTATGAGAAAGAAAAAAAAGATGGAATCAAAGTCTGTGTAAATAGGGAAGGGTGGAGGGGTGGAAGGGAGGGCAGGGGAATGGGGAAAAAATAAGAACCAAGATACAGCATGTACAGGTACAAGCACCCAATGATAAATGTAAATGTATTGTATACCTAAAATGTACCAATAAATATATAAATTTTTTTAAAAAGATGTATGTTGTGTTCTCTTAACCTCTGATAAGAAACTATTCAGATGACGTACAAATGGAGAAAGAAGGCTCCTGGGTCGCTCATGGTTCTCCCAGATCTTCCACATGGGAGCATCAACTTGTAACAATGCCACCAAAGTGTGTGCAGTTGTGGGACAGTAAAAACATCTCCTTCCTAGCACATGCGTGATCATGTAACGTGGCTTCCCTTTACAGAATGCTCACCTCTGTGGTTTGAATGGTTGTTTCTCTCCAAAGCTCACATCAACACTTCGTCTCCAGTGCAGTGATATTAAGAGGTGGGCTTCATCTTATTCACATCCCTGACACTGACCACAGTCCCCAACACCCACAATTTAAAGCAGGAGAGGTTTATTTTGACCCACAGTTGCAGTCTATGGTCTCCTGGCTTCACGGCAGAAATGGCATGGCAGAGGACAGCTGCCTACATCCTGGTGTCCAGAAAGCTGAGGGAGAAGGGAGGAGCAGAGCAGGGGATGTACTCTGTAGGTCGTGTCCGCAGTAACTTGGTTCTTCTGACCAGACTGCCAAAAGCACACACAGCTGCTGAAGTCACTACTGCATGGACCCACGGATTAGTGTAGCACCTGGTGATCCAATAGCCTTCCCAAAGCCCTGCCTCTGAGAGTGTGAGTGTCTGAGGGGATGTGCTGGATCCAAATCAAGGCAGGCCTGTAGGATCGGTGCCCTTACAAAGGCCTTGAAGGAATCCGTTAGTTCCTCTTGCTTTTCTCCCCTCCACTGCCTGAGGACACAGGAAAAAGCTTCTGTATGTGAGGCAGAGAGCTTTTCACCAGGTACAGAATCTACCGACGCTTGGACCTTGACCTTGTCAGCCTCCACAGCTGTGTGAAATAAATGTTTACTATTTATAAATTACTCCGTTTGTTATCTTTTTTTCCCCTTCAGTTCCACAGCCGGGGATCTTAACTGCTGTACCAGGCTGCTTCCTGACATTACGTGAGGAAAGAAGATCGTAAGTTTTGGACCCGACAAGACACATGGTCAAATCTTGGCTCTGCTTGTTGTTAAGAATTTGGACCAAATCCACTTACTCAGAAGTGTCTGTTCGTGGGCAGAATTCCATTACCATGCACTTCTTCTAATGTCAAATTATATTTGTTTAGATGTTATGAAATGTTTCCATAGGGCCGTAGCCTTGTGGAACATACTTATTCAAAGTCACTTAGGCCCCACACCACTGACCCATGGAACTTTTGTGATAATGTGGTTGCATTTCACATCACTAGTTATATCTTTAAATGAGTTGAAATTGAATTACTTTAGAATACGAACATTAAATCAAACAATGCAGCTTCCTGTAAATGTCACCAGGTGCCAAAAGGGAGAAAAGGTGTAGATATTAAAGTTAGTATCAGCCTATCTATTTGAAACTTATTGCTGTTATTATGAATTTATTTCCATCAAATTACCCACCTTGCAAATTCAGCACATGATTTCATGCACATTACCAAAGGACCATTTTCATTCCAAGGATAACGGTAAGATGTATTAAAATGAAATGAAAGCTGTAAATGATCAGGTACAATATAATTCTATTGGGTAACATTTCCTTTGAAATGCTAATATATAATATGATCAGGGAAATCATTTTTGTAAATGAAGATAGTTTCACTGTTATGCTTCCAATCATTGCTATGCATCTTAATAGCTTCAGGGTTTCTCCTTTTTCTTTCCAAAGTGAAGAAAATGTATTTCTTCAGCACTGTTTTGCTGAAATGCAATACATGAAAAGGTATATGTGAATGGGATTCTGCAAAAATAATGATCCAGAAAGAGATTTTTTTGCCTTCTTTCTTTGAAATGCCTTTTGGTTGCTGTTCAAGTGGAACCTTCAACAACAGTCCAGGTAGGGGAGAAAATAAGGGTTTTTAAGTTTGTCATCATTGTCTACACATATCATAGGTGGAAGTCTAGTCTTTAAGTATGAAGTTTCATGACTTCCATAGGTGTCAACTGTCATCTACCTGTATTTCTGTCACTATCGGTCCACTCTGAAATATGTGCAGGGTTCAGAAGGTGCAGTGATGCCCCTCCTCCATCAGGACCCTTCTCTTTCCAGGAGTTGCCATTTTCCAGCTGCCCCGGGCTTTAGTTAGTGTTTGCTTGGAATGCAACCTTCCTATACCTGCTGGCCGTGAAACTACTTAGTGGAGATGTCTTTTGTGTGCTGCTTTGCAGGATTTCTTCATGTATATTCTGTGTTCTGGTCTTTCTGAGACTAGCTTGGTCTTTCTGCATCACACCCTTTAGCTCTCTTAATTGTATGTGCTACTGAACAAAATTTTTATAACTTTAGTGAGAACCAATGTATCAGCTTTTTCCCCCTTTATGCTTGGTGACTTTTATATCCTGCTGTAAAGTTATGTTGTGCCTCAAGTTCATGAACGTTTTCTCCAGTTTTTTCCTACATGTTTTACTGTCGACATTTTATAGATTATCTATGATCTGTTTTATGTTGATTTATCTGAGGTAGAGAGGAAGATTTATTTATTATTTTTTATTCATTAAGTTTATTGGTACACTTTAGGTATACATTATGATCTTGTATTCATCATTGGGAATTTGTACCTGTGTGTGATGTACCTTGGTTCTTATTTTTTCCCATTCCCCTAACCTCCCTTCCACCCCTCCACCCCTCCCTATTTATAAAAGCTTTGTTTCTGTTTTTTCCTTCTTTTCTCATTGTTTCTTTCCCTTCTAGAAAAGATTTATTTTTAAAATACTAATACCCAATAAATCCAATATCATTTATGTAATGGATGTCCTTTCCACCAGTAAATTGTTTTGGCACCTTTTCGTAAATAGTCACTACTCCATATCTATAGGTTCCACGTCTGTGGTTTCAGAAACCACTGGTTTAAAAATATGTTTGAAATAATAACAACTGTGCTGAATAACTACAGACTTTTTCTCTTGTCATTATTCCCTATATAACAAATATATACAGTTCTTACATGATCTTAGGGACTGTGTGTGATCTAGAGATGATTTAAAGTAACAGGAGGATGTGCAGAGGTCACATACAAACAGTATGCCATTTCATATGGGGGACTTCAGTATCCATGGATTTTGGTATGTGAAGAGGCTCTGGAATGAGTCCTCATGGACACCGAGAGACAAATGTAAGTTGAGTGTGTATACAGGGCCTCTTCTAAATTCCGGACTGCTTTCCACTAATCTTTTTCCCTCTGTGCTACTGTTTCCATTACCATAGCTTCACTGTAAGCCTTGATATTTGAGAAACTGAGTCATTGACATTGTTCTTCTTCCAGATTGCCTTGACTAGTGTGGAACTTTGACTTCCCATCCAAATTTTCCGAGTCAATTTCTTGATGTCCACAAAGTCCCCGATGAAATATTAATAGGGATGACATTATACCTACAAATCAAGCTGGGGAGAAAGGGTTTTAAAAATACTGAACACTTCTCACTATAAACATGATGTATCTCTCTATTTCTCTTGAATGTTTGTCCCATTCTTTGTTATTGTTTCCTGTGTTAAAGGTTTTATATAATTAATTAGATTTATTTATGAGTGTGAATTCATTTATTTATTTGTTCCTTTACTTCGAGTTTCTAATTCATGGTTGTTTCTATCACTTTCAGGTATTCATGAACTATGAAAGAGGTATTTGATCTTAACCCTTGGTCAAGCCAGTAATAATGGAAGTAATTTTTTAAGCAGTTCCCTCCCTGCACAAGCATTTATCAAAATTTATGTACAATAGTCTACATCCATCCTCTCTTCTGTTCTCATTTGTTTCCCTATGCTATCTAATCTACAACTACTCCTCAGTTTAGATTTTTACTGCAGTATCCATGGATTTAAAGGAATACCCACACCCATCCAACCTTACTATTTTAGGGTAAGTCATTATAGGATGTGGCTCTCATTTTCTTATCAAACCTTTGTACCTCCCTAGTATTTAAAATCAAATGGCCATGTTGTATATTTTCTCTTTCTCTTCCTCCATATCAAACCTCCACTTTGACACATTGTAAACATAATCTCCGCTTTTACTGTTGCATTTTTATGAACTCCCTTTTTCCTCCCTCTTGGTTATCTCTTCTAGGATCCACCCCTCAAAAAATACACAGATACAAATTTGGTTCGGATGAGTAGGGGTGTATCCTAGTGCTAGAGCGTGGATTTAGCATGAATCCAACCATGACTTCAAGCCCCAGCACCAAAACCAAGTTGTTTTTAAGTAACATTTTATGAGCCCTCAACCAAATATTAGCTAGTGCTTTTGTTGAAATCATGTTGTATCGGGGAGCGCATTTCTCAGCGCACTCTGTAGACTATTAATTTAAGAGAATGTTTCCCATCAGGTCTCCTCCAACATTGTTTAGTCCTTCTTTGTAAACCACATAATATTCAGCACAGACTTTGGTTCACGTTTGATACTTTAAAAATACGTGTTGACCTAAAGCTAATCATAATCAATGCAAATATAAATCTATAATGCAATCTTTTCTATTCATGTTTTGTCACCCATGGGATCCCGAGAAAACCTTTTGGAGTGCTGAGCTGAAAAATAGGTCAAGCTTCACTCCACTCTGCTGAGAGTATCATTAAAGAACTCTGAAACTTCAGTTTTTTTCAAAAAGCATATAATTCATGTACATTCTAAAACAACGCTTTGTTTCCACAAGTCAACATTCTTAATGTGACCTGTCCAAGTGCATTCTCAACACACTGATTTGATGAAGACACCAGCCCACCCAGTTTCTTTTAAGGTGAAGAGAAAAAAGAAAGGAAGAACAAATTTCAAAAAATACTTTTTCAACAGCAGAAAATAAAGAGAACAGGTCTAGACTTTGCTGCCTATTTTTACATCTAACCTTGCAAAAGATTTGGCTTAACACTCTCGTGAACCAGAACTCTGTATCAAAATTTGCAATTCAAAATCCCTGTTTTGGTTTCATGGCAGACAATGAGTGCCAGTTTTGACTTCAGCCCACACAGTCACATGAACAGGTCACTCACGTGCACTGACTTGACATAATTTTTAATGCGCAGCTAGGAAAGCAGTCTTCAGCTTGACCTACCTGAGCTCTAGCACTGCAAGGTACAGCACCACTCTCTGCTTTCTAGAAATCACCTAAGCAAGGCCTTAACTGCACAGCTTCAAGGACTGGGCCTCCTCAGTTTTGAAATGGCTGTTCTCTAGGTAGGAATCAGTATAGCTATTACAACGTCATAAAATCTCCTGCGTATATTTTCCTTGAATATTTTAAAAAATGTTTGTTAGTACATGTTTGCAGTCCATGCAGTTTATGACCATCTTATTGCATCAGGCAGGTGGTCTTTGACCAGACACCAGTCCTCAATGATCCCCTGTTCCACCCACCCCTCTCATCTCTAGGCCCCTCACCTTCACTCCAGTGATGAAGGAAGTGAAGTGAGGCTGGCTCAGAGCCAGAGGCCCCTAGCAGAGAACAAGGAACTCAGGTCCCGCACAGAACGGGTTAGTCAGCCGTGAAAGTAATGCCAGGCCAAAATTTATTTATAAGGTCAAAAATGCATGGAACAGCTGGCAAGCAAGGGGGCACTAGAAGGCAGGGAGAACCCAACCCAATTTCCCGAGGTAGGATGCGGAATCTGCTCATACTTATGTAGGGATAAACTGGTTCCTAAAAATAACCACTGCAATGATTGGTGTGGCCTAGGCCAGTCGGGGCCTTCGCCTTTGTTTCCGGGCTGAGGAAAGGTCAGGCGGCTGACGGACTCCTAGTGAGTGTGCGTAATAATTTCAAAGGAGCTAGCTTCCTCGGGTACATAGCACACCCTAAAGTGGTGGTAAATACTCAGCTATCAGCCCCTCGGGTCCTGACCTACATCTTCCCTCTTGACTTCTCCCTGTCTCTACAATCTTGAGTGATGGGTACATGTACATAACGTAGTTTGGCTCTTTGGTTGTTGTTGTTGTTGTTGTTAATTCCCTTCCTTCCCAATTCCTTCCCTCCTCCTCTAAATCCCCTTTCCCCATTTAGGTTTTCGTGGATATTATAAGTCTTACCTCATGCTTATGACATGGAATGGTTACATTCACTGAGCTTATCGGGTTTCTGGGCATCGCATAGCTTTATTCTACTTATTTCCCTTTCCTCTCCCCTCTCTTTTCATCCATAATCTCTTGGACCCCTTCCCATTTGCAAGACGTCCATCACTTTGTCTCCTTTTATCTATCCTTTATTGTGCTTTATGATTCACTTCGTCTCACTCAAATGAGAGATACTATACAGTATTTAAGCTTGTGTGTCCGAGTTATTTCACTCAACATTGTATTTTCCAGCTGCATCCATTTTCCTAGAAATGTCTCAAATTTGTCCTTCTTTATAGCTGAGTAATATGTCATTATGTATAGATACCACATTTGCTTTATCTAGTTGTCTGTTGATGGCTATGCAGGCTGCTTACAGGATTTAGCTATTATCAATTGCTATAAAAATTGGTATGCATATATTTCTGTAGTATGATGTCTTTATCTCTTTGGGAAAGATACCTAGAAGGAAGATACTGGGCCATATGGAACTTCTAATTTTAGTTCTTTGAGGAATTTTCGTAATGACTGTACTAGTTTACATTCCCAACAATAATGTAGGGGAGTTTCTTTTTCACTGCAGCTAGGCCAGCATTTATTATTTTTAGATTTCTTAATGGTTGCCATTTTTTCTGGTGCAAGAGGGAATCTTAGTGTTCTTTACTTTGCATTTTTCTAATGGCCAGGTCTATTGAACATTTTTCATATATTTGTTCATCATTTGCATTTCTTCCTCTGAGAAGTTTCTGTTCATTTCATTTGCCCACTTTTTGATTGGGTCCTTTATTTTAGGGGATCTGATTTTTTGAGTTCTTCATATATTCTAGGTAGTAACCTTTTGTCTGAGGAACAGCTGGCAATTTTCCCCATTCTGTAGGTTGTCTCTTGCCTCAACTAGTTGATTCCTTGCTGTGCAGAAAATTTTTAGTTTGATGTGATCCCATTTGTTAGTTCTTACTATTATTTCTCAGGAAAATATATTTCTGTTTAGTAAGTCCTTTTCTAAGTCTATGACCTCAAGTGTTTTACCTATTTTCTCTTGCAGTAGGTTTGATGTTTCTGTTTTAATGTTTAAATCTGTGATTCTAAAATCAGCAGCAAGACAAAGGTGCTCATTATCATCATTTCTATTCAACATAGTACTCAAAACATTAGCAAGAGCAATAAGGCAAGAGAAAGAAATGAAAGAAATACATATAGGAAAGGAAGAATTCCGATTATCATTATTTGCAGGTGACATGATACTTTACATAGAAGACTCAAAGAAGTTGACCAAAAGAATTAATAACCAAATTCAGCAATGTAGCAGGGTACAAAATAAACAAGGAAAAATCAATAGCATTTGTGTACACCAATAATGAACTCAATGAAAAGAAATTATGAGGACAATACAATTCATGGCAGCATCAAAAAGTGAAATACCTTATTTACACTTTCAGTTTCTCACACCAAAGAACCTATTCAGTATTTACACATGTGTGTCCTATTTATTTCACTTAAGAGTCTGGCCTCAATGTGCACCCATTTAGCTATAAATGTCTCTGGTTTCTCATTCTTTTTTAAAAATGGTATTGGTACAATTTAGGTATACAATATAATGACATTCATCATTGGAAATTTGCACCTTTACATAATCTCTCTTGGTTCTTATTTTTAGTTTCTCCTTCTTTATGGCTGAGTAGTACTCCATTTTAAATGTATAATAGATAATGTGAAATAGGAAGAAAAGGTCCAAAGGGGAAGGGGAATTGGGAGGGGTAGGGGAAAGGAAAGCAGAAGGAATAAATATGAGAAAGGGAAAAAATGGAAACAAAGTCTTTGTAAATAGGGAGGGGTGGAGAAGCTGAACAGAGAGAAGGGGAATGGGGAAAAAATAAGAACCAAGACACATCTTGTAAAAGTACAAGGTCCCAATGATGAATGTAACAGTATTGTATGCCTAAAATGTACCAATAAAATTAATGAATAAAAAAAGAAATACCTAGGCATTAATTTAATCAAGGAAGTGAAAGACCTGTATAAAGAAAATTATAGTGCTCTGAAAAAAGGACATTGAAGAGGACATCAGGTAATGGAAAGATGTTCCCTGCTCCTGGGTAGGCAGAACAGATTTTGTCAAAATGGCCATACTCCCAAAACTGTTCTGCAGATTCAATGCAGTCCCAATTAAAACGCCAGCAGCATACTTTACAGATCCAAAGAAAACAATCCTAAAATTCATATGAAAGCAGAAGAGACCCAGAAGTGCAAAAGCAATCTTAGGCAACAAGAGCAAAGCAGAAGGCATCACCATTCCTGTCCTCCACTTTACTACAAAGCAACGGTAATAACAACAGCGTCAAACTGGAGCCATTACCAACACGCGGCTCAATGGAACAAAGTAGAGGATTCCAAAACATCCCCAGACAAATTCAGCCATTCATTCGATCTTGGACAAAGGGACCAAAAGCATACTTTGGAGGAAAGAGAGTTTATTCAGCAAATGGTTCTGGGAAAACTGGATAACTGCAGAAGATTGAAACTGTACTCAAATCCCTCCCCTACTGGGGGTGACGTTATTTTTTATGAAAGTGTTGGAGCAAGAGTAGCAGAGGCATCCACTTCCTGCCTCGTCTTAATGGGACATCTTGGTGAATTGAGACTTAACCTAAACCATGTTGATTCAAGCAGAAAACAGACACATTATCTTATTATGTCTTTTATATGTGCGTGTGCAAATGTTCACCCTCACGTCCACAAACGTTTCTCATTTAGAGAAAATCACACTCGTCTGGCTTTGTTACTTAGCCAAGCACAGAAAGGCCATCACCTGATTCAATGAGTTCCAGACTCTGTACAAGTCTGACAAGGCTCACAGGGACAGGCTCCAGTTTGGATATCTCCCTAATGGGGAAGTCGTAACTGTTGCTTCCTTGGGCACTACTATGGAGGTATGGCTATAAAAACTACATAACTCTTCACCCACAGAATATCAAATAAATAATAGAGGAAAAGAACCCTTGCATATATGAATATTGGATTTGCTGTACATATGCTGTTTTTCACCCAGATTTTCTCCACCATGCACTTTGATGTCAATGTCAATTAGATAATCTTTTTCCTCCAAGTATCACCAGGATAGAAAATTAAAAAGTAAACGAAATGTCCTTGTAGTAAATCAACTGTTAGAATACCCTTGGCCTGAAAGATATTGCTTGGGGTCTTTTTCAGAAGCTTGGAAAATGGCTATATATGGAAGTCCCTGATTCGCTCTGTTGATAGAAAATGTAGCAGAGAATGAGTAATGGCCTGTGACACAAACTGTGGAGGGACTCACAGGACAAGGTCTACAGAGCTGGAGGTCTACATCTGGAGACAACCGCACAGACACATTTCCCAGACAAGGTGATACTTTGCAACTTCTTTTCTTTTTTATTTATTTTTATTTTTCTTCCATTGACTTTTCGTCCTTTTTATGAATACTATTTTACACTGGCAAGCCATAATTGGGTATATTTGTCAGAGATGATAGGATGTTTCAGGGTATACACAGACCCATGATATGGAATATAATTAAACCAAGCTCATTAATATATCCATCACTTTGTTGACTTATTTTTGGTGGTGATACATTCAAACTTAAATGTTGTATTTTGAAATACACAATACATGATTATTACTACTGCCACCCTGCTGTGGATCAGATCTAAAAATGTATTTGCCTGTCTGTGTGAAGATTTATCCTCTTGGACCAAGTACTCTTCATTTCCTTCTTTGGTAACCAACATTCTAATCTCTACATCTGTGTTCACCCCTGAACTTTCTTTAATGTCTGAAGAAAGCCACACACCTCAGGTTATGAGTTAAAGCCTTTCCAATTCATGAGGGGAAGAAGTGTATAAACATAACTTAACTTTCAACTCTGAGAAAGATATCCCCTTTCATCTTCAGTGACTCTCCCCCACGAACTGCATCTCCCATCAACCTGGTTGACCCACTAAGCAGCCTTTGTGGATGCTAAGTCAAGACCATCCCTTTCTACTCACTGGCCATGTCCCTTCCTGGTGGACTTTATCCAAATACCAACAGTGACAAAACTGGGAGAGTTATTAGCATTGGTGCTTACCCCTTAAAAAGCCCTGCCCGATAGGGAACAGGGGAATCATTTTTTCTAAGACAAGGGGGATTTCCATTCCCATATGACTTTGGGAGGTGCTGATCCAGGCCCAGAAACTGGGAATCAGAGGAGGAACTCTAAATCAGGCATGCCGAGGAGTGCCCTTACCTCTTGTCTTTATGGAATTAAATTCTAGAGATGGGGATCAGTATTTGGAAAACATTCGTGGTGGTGCCTCCAACATGTTCTTGACAATGTACAGACATCAAGTGGTGAGTTTGGAAAGAATGAGTGTCAGCTATACCAATTCTTTCACCTTTTGAATGAATTTAATTTTCAGGAGAATGGGCAGCTCTGGCCCAGGACCCCAAATTCCATAGCGATTAGACTGAAATCCATCTGGTTTTGTGTCATTTCCCAGTTTGTTATTTCAAGCTTAGCTGGTGAACGCAGGGTCTATTCTTCCTACTTCGATGTGAACTCCTAAAGGCAAAGGTGATGGTTTATTCTTTATGGTCCACAATGCCTAATACAGCAAGATTTTGCTGCAGATTTTCATATATAGATATAGAGTCATTTTGATTTCTTCATTTAGATTTTATAGTTTGCTTATGACATGCCCCTTATGCAAGGAAAGGAAGAAAATTTCACTCTGCTGGTGTATTAATTTTCACAAATATTATCTCAGTCCATGAATATGTCGCTTCCTGTTACTAATTTCCAAAGATAAGCAAATGATGCTCAGACAGAATTTCCCTTAGAATTGAGCTATAGCCATGATAGTTATTTGACATCTCGATTCCTGGCAACACTTTAGGTTACCTAGTGTTGTATACAGCACTCAGAGCTTTGTCAGCAATCTTTTCACAGGTCATGAGGCAAACCAGAAATGGTGTGGTTGTAGTTAATGGAGGCATCTGTGAACAGCCTCGGATGCCAGAGACCTCTAGGGGTGTGGGTTACCTCTATAGCTTATTTGACATCATGGTCAAGTGCAGCTAATATTTATTTTCTTCAAGCACTGCTCTCCCACATGCTTCACATACTCACATATAATTAGTATTTGCCAGTTCAAGTTCCTGGGATTCCTGTAGAAACCAAAGTGTGGAAAGAATGGTTTGAATATAGTGAGTTTGAAGGACTTGACACATTTGCAATCCATGAACACTTCAAAAGCATAGCTAATAATAGTACATATCTATGGTGATTTGAAAGCTTCTGAGTTTACTTTTTACATCTTTTTTTACTGGGGATTATGTTTAAGTAACATGACTCAAATAAATTCAAGAGGGCCTGAGATCCTTAAAATTAAAGAGCTTGAGAAAGATTAACTTTAATATTTCTCCCAGTTTATAGATTCATGACTTATTTGTGAACAGTGAAAATAACTCTTATCTGCTTTGGAATATAAAATACTCATTCTTATCAGACAATACACTCTCATTCTAAATTTCATGACTTCAGAAAATAAGATGAATTTTTCTCCTTTGTCAATATATTTGAAAACTCCATATAATCTTGGCAAACCCCAAATTGCCAACAATTAACTCCGTTACAGCACTTCAACCTAAAAATGTATTACTTTAATTTTTTTACTTGACATATTTTCTTAGGTATTTAGATTTGAATATTACTGTTACTTAGGTACACATTCATAAATATTTTATCTTGGAATTTTTGTCTACCTCACAGGAGGACTCATATAAAATTAACTATGGGCTTAGGTAAATATTCATGTTAAACAAAATACATTATTTTGTAAATTTCTGTTGAGTGACCCAAATAATTTTAGCTATGAATACACTAAACACTAAACACATACTTATGCCATTGAAAAATGTCTTTTCTCTTGAATCTACAAGGCAAGTTACTGGGAAGTTTCGCAACATTCCAGAGAGCTGTATACACCATGATTTCATTTGAATGTGGATTTTTGTTTCTCCAGATTATTACCATCAAGAGTCAAGTGTATTACAATTTAAAAAAGATTTGGACAGTATTTGTATTTCTCACATTAATACACATGGACATAAAAAGATAGATGTGCATTGTGCACATAGGTATATAATTTTGTAAGACTTTGTGAGTCAAACTCTATTTTAATGTCCAAATTTTGCTGGAAGCCCAATAAACCCAATATTGGTTTTGATATCAGAGCACTGACAGAGATCAAAGTTGCTAGTATTCTAGCTTCTCAGCCATAGACCCTACTCCCCATTTTTAGGGCACATTCTTTACATCGAGTACAATGATGAAATTTCTTACAATCTAAGGTTTACTCCACACTATATTTTGGATCCGTATAGTGCTGTTCAAGATGGTAAAACCTTTAAGAGATGGTGCCTAGTGGGAAGTCCTTAGGTCACTAATGAAGTGCTCTTGAAGAAGACTTTGTGACCCCAGCCCCTTCCTCTTCCTCTCTTTCCTTTCTTCCCAGGAGGTGATCGATCCATCAACTTTGCCAGCAAGGTGAGTAACTTGGATCCATCACGCATCCCTGCCACGATGTTTTTCCTCACCACAGACCCAAAACAGTGGGACTAATGGATCATGAGCCATGAGCCAAATTAAGCTTTGTATCTCTGTAAGTTGATGATCCTATGTATTTTGTCACAGTGACAGAAAGCTGGCTAGCACAGCCTGTCATGTCCTCTGATTTTTGATATGAATTATAGTGAAATGAAAAGAAGAAACACAAATACAAAGCAGGTTCTCGAGATTGCAAACCAAAGCCAAGAATTTATAGAAAGTCAGAGAAAGAAGCTTTCTAATAGAGTAAAAGTCTGACCCCACCCATAATATAATCCAAAAAATGTAGATGAATGCTTTGAAGACTGGAATCCATTCAGTCATTAAAAACCCTGACAATTACCCATTGAGAATTGATTATCTCAGTTGTTTTAAAGACGGGCTGCATTGCCATTTCACATTTTAAATTATTTTACAGAAAGGTAGTATAAAGCATTGACTAGTGATTTGTTTTTGCTTTTTCTTTTGAGTCATGACCATGGAATGCTACCAGTGAGAACAATGTTGTTTTAGACAAAGTTTGACTGATGAGCAAGATAAGAATAAATAATCCTCTATCAATGTTTTTGTTTTGTCCCTAAGTAAGCCCCATAATGTTTTACATTTTAGGTTTTTTTTTTAACTCCAGTACTTTTCATCAGTCTAAAGGATATATGCAGGGGCTATCTGAGTGGGAATGACAGATTATATGTGAAGTGTAGAAAAAATGTTTCAGTATATCTTCACATCATCATTCTGACAGGCATCTACCTCCTGCAGGATGGCCACTGAATAGCAAATATAAATGCAAACATTGTCAGTTGGGACAGTGAGATAAGGCAAGTTATGTTGATCATTTAACCAGATAGAGTCATTGGATTCAGAGCTAGGAAAAAGCCCAACTATCTTAGGCAAAGCAGACTTGCTACCCCTGCCTGGGACTTCAAATTATAAAGAACACAATGGCAAGATGTTCGTGAAAAGAAAGTCTGTCAATGTTCGATATTTAAATAAATATTGGTATTATTTGCTCCTCAAGATAACTGATACATGACTAGCCAAATAGAGAGGGTCAAAAATAACATTGCTGAAGTTATTTCCCAAAGCAAAAAAGGGATGTCTGATTTAAGTGATTAGAACTTATTAGTCCACCTGTTCATTTTATTATCAGTATTTGATAAACATCTGCTATTGTATATGCCAAGACTTGGGTAAAGAATTAAGGAAAAAAGAATGACTAAAACACAAATGTGAAGAAGTTTCATATTTCCTGCTTTGTGGAATGACAATCGCTTGTTAAAGACAAATGTTAAGCAAATGGCTCAAGAATTTAATTATCTGCTATCTGGTAATTATCTGTTATCTGACATGACAGAGTAACTCAAGGAACAAAACCCTAGGAATCAATGAATCACCTTCTACAGGGAAATACTGGAATGATGTCTGAAAATCAGTAAAGATTTTTGTCAGGACAAATAATATACATCAATGCCTTAACCACAAATGTAAAAAAATATCGAATATATGCAAATACCTCAGTGAAAGTCATCCATGCATACAATTAACATCCATAAGTAATAATAAATTCCACTTCATTTTTTAAAAGAAAAAGAAATAGAAGTGGAAAGGTGACTGAGGTGGGTGTGGTTAACCTCAGGACCAAGATCCCAATCTCTAAGGCTGAGTCCAGCTAAGTTTCCTCCTATCAAATTGCATTGCATCTTCCAATCTACTTAGGGAAACAATGAGAAATGTTCTAGTAGACTGCAACATTTTGACAGGCATTTTGGGAATTCTCAGTTTTGTTCTCTGTAGATTCACTTTATGCAAGTGTGTGTATCACAGTGATTGAATTGAATGAATTATCTAATCAGTGCAATTAACTAAATCCTTTAACTAAACTTCTGCATAATTTTGCATTACATAAATCTATCCTATTAAAGTAATAACAACAAAACTCAAAACATCCAAGAAAAATCACAGGTCATAAGGAATTTGACCTCTGAAAACACATTTTAACAGGCTTAAATATGTGTGTGAGAGCTATTTTTTTTCTCTTGACAAGAACAAAGACAGATTTACCCAGAGATTTATTGGCACATTTTTTTTTGCATGTGGCAAAATTAGTTTGAGTCTAACCTTAGAAATTTACAAAGAAAAAAACAGGGAAAGAGGAAAAAGAAAGAAGAAAGAGGAAAAGAAATCTTCCAACTTAATCTATCGTTAACAGAATAGTGCATTTAAAAAAAACAGTATACTATACTAAAGAATTAAAGATTTATATAAATGATGGATAATTTAGAGAACTTCCATTAAAAGAGGTTGGGCCTACTCTAAAAAATGAAAAAATTTAAATTTTAAAATCCAAAATTCTTAAAAACAAAATTTATATGTGTGCTTTTCACCTCTGTAACGGTATAAATGGTAGGCTTAGTTTAATTTTTAAAAATTTTTTAGAAGTTAGTTTTTTAGAATTTTAAAAATTTTTATTAGGACATGTTCACATACACAATGATTACATTCATCCTCAGGAGTTGGTTCATGCTCATAACTCATCTTAATCATTTTTATTTCCCTTTCCCTTCCACCCCTTCCCTCCATATGTCAGTTTCTTAGACAGTATTCAGTTATAGTGAATTAAGACTACAAAGTGAATTAAAATTAAGCAAGGTTCTAGTTTTCCTGCTTCTGGAACAGATATTTGAATGCACGTTATGATTTTTTTGCTTTGTTAAAATATTACTGCAAACTCTTGCTGAAATATTCATGCATACAGAGTGGGCAAAACCAGGTAGACAAACATCTCACAGTATTTATCCTTAGTGAAACTGCATTTTTGCCCTAATGCACTATAATGATGCCAACAATATTTAATTAGAGTGTTTAGGAAATTTCTGGGTCAAATAGGGTTTATTTCAACTTCTGGATGAATTATCTAAAATATTGTTTCAGAAAGACACTGTACGTCCTCTGAAAAGCAGGCACAGAAAAATGGAATCCTTGGGAAAGATCAGTAAAAGGAGGAACATCAGGACACTTTTGTGTCCTCTGAAACAACCAGCCTCAGATATTCTACAGCCCAGTCATAGGACAGAGTCCCACCTCACCTGACACTCCAACTCACCTTGATTGTGTTGGCTGGCAACTTAGAAGCCCGGTGCTCCCTGTAATTGAGATTTGGAATTGGTCTTGCTAAAGGTACTGGAAATGTCTGCAGTAACCCATCAAATTGGCTTCTGTCCCAGGTTTCAGAAACCTACCAGGTTCCTTGTTCCAAATGGGGATTCAGAACTTACCCCAACAGGTATGTGCTGGAGCATCACAAAGCCTCTGCCTGTACACTGAGTTGTCCCCTTCTTTACTCCGTCACTATGCCTAATCTTTCCTCATTCTTAACAGTTCTCTTAGGACTATGACACTAAACCCACTGGCTCCTAGAGTTTCTCAGGAAATGGGATGTTCCATTGTACTGATACCTTACTTCAGGCACCAGGTTGAGTCCATGTTTTCTGCATCCCTTTGGACATTTTGATGGGAATTCCTTCCATCTGTGAGGACAACTTTACTTCAGTCTTGTTGAAAAGTATATTCTAGCTCTTTCTTATCACCCCTTCTTTTTGTTGAGACTTCTTGGGCTACAACCATGAGAAACTCAAAGCACAGGAATTTCTGTCACAACCCAGAAGTTGTAATCTTGTTGATTACAACCTCACTGGTAAGATTGGGTGAAGGGTAGTGCTCTGTGTGAATTGAAAGTTGACAGCAGGGTAGACCAGTAAGGAAGGGGGATATATTGTGGAGTCAGTAAGTAAATGTCAGATGAATGGTCAGAAGAATACGGAAAGAGTTGAGCCACCCATGACCAATAGCTACGACAGAAGTCCCATGGAAACCAGAACCCAGCACCACATATTCAACACTGCCTGCCTGTTGAAGAAATGCATTAGAGATCACTCAGGAAACATGTTTATCACTTATGTAAACATCACTGGACTATCTAATAATTTTAATTTTTTATTTTTATACTCATGCCTACTGTACATGCTGAACTATTCTATACAAAGCAAAGGTGCTAAAGCTAAAATGTATTGAATACTCACTGGTTGTATTATTTTAATCCACATGAATCCCCCTGATCCTGGCATTATTCTCATTTGTTTCATGAATCAAAAAAATATAGATCTGCTTAGACTAATATCTTGGTAAAGGATATATGTAATAACCAACCAAGATCTACCTTTCTTTCTTTTTTTTTTCTTTCTTTCTTTCTTTTGTTTTTTCTTTCTTTTTATGCTGAGAATTTAATTCAGGGCCTTTGCACTGAGCTACATCTCCAGCCCTTTTAAAATTTTATTTTATTTATTTATTTATTAATTGTATTGGTATTTTAGGTGTGCAGTATGCTGACGTTCATTATTGGGAATTTGTACCTTTGCATAATATATCTTGGTTCTTATTTTTTCCCTACTCCCCTGCCCTCTGTTCAACCCCTCCAACCCCTCCCTATTTTTTATTTTATTTTTGTGTTTGAGGTATTTTTTTTTTTTTTTTGGTACTGGTGATTGAACTTGGGTCCGTGAGCTTGAGCAGCAGGTGGCGAAATCACTGAGTTAAATCCCCAGCCCTTTTATTTTATTTTTTAAACAGGCTCATGCTAAATTGCTCCATTGCACAAGCTGGGCTCAAACTTGTGATCCTCCTGCCTCCTTCTTCCAGAATGCTGGGATTACCAAGTGTCCCCTGTGTCAGGCCTCCTTTAAGATGGTTGCCAGTGACTTCTAGTATTACTTTCTTAAGCAGTCATCTTTTGATTGAGCACTAGAACTAGTGATTTGGCTGTAACAGATACAGATATATGAGAGAAGTGATAGCATTCCATGTCCAATATTGGGTTATAAAAAGACTGCAGCTTCCATCTTTAATTTTCTGTCTCTCTCCATAACTCACTCACTCACTCACAGGAAATACAGCAATCATGTGAGGAGAGACACTTTGGCAACCTATGCTGAAGAGCATATAAAAAGGAATTTAAATTTCTTGGCAATACCACACATGAATGAGTTCAGAAACAGATTCTCCATTGTTCTTCAAATGTCCTAAGCCTCAAATCACAGCCTAACTCATGAGACACCTGATCCACAAATATCCAGCAAAATGGACCCCAAGTCCCCAGCTCCCAGAAATCGTGTGATACAATAAGTGTTTGTTTCCATTGCGTGGTTCTGGGGCACTCTGCTGTTTAGGAAACTTAATGAATTTATTTTATCATGTAGAAATAACAGAAAAGCTTTTTATAGTGATGTAGGGTGTACAGACCAACCATTTTTCTTACTTCATTCCGTGATTTTTTTATCCCACTCTGAACTGGGAATGGTACGGCAATTTAACAGAATGTCAGAGATAAATGTCCTGTTCTTAGACACAACAACAAGTTATAGAGACAAAACAGGAACCAAAGCCTCCTAACTCTATTTTTTCTCTTTTTTTAGTCTTGTTAGTATACATTTGTCATACATTATTTTTGCATTCCTTGTGTGTAGTTTGTACATGTACATAACACAATTCCTTTTTCATCTTCTTTCCTCCTCTCCCTTCCCCATTCTCTATTATTTTACCTTCTTTCCATTTGAGAAAAATCTATTATTCTACCTCCTATTATCTATTCTTTATTTTGCTCTTTATTTGAACTTTGGGTTCTTCATAGAAGAGAAACCCTGTGATATTTAAGCTTGTGTATCTGACTTAACCTTATGCAACTATCTTCCTACAAGTGACTCAAGTTTCTTTCAGCATCCCAACACTAAACTCCATATCTTTCCATCCTTCACTCTGCATTTATTTCTTGGTTCTACTGAAATTTTGGTTAGTACCCAGACATTATCAGACAGTGGGCACAGGTGCCAGGATAAGTCCATGGACAGAGTTAAGGTGATTTGGATCTTGCCAGATACTTGTGCAGGTCCTGATAATCTCCAAACCACTGGGAAGCCATCTTCTGAGACCACAAATATTCCAGACAGGGTTGGTGTTGAGTACAGATGGCTTACTATACTTTGTCATCAGTTGATGTGTTATGCATATGGTGTAAATGCAGGTAAAAGCTACTCTGATGCATCCTGCCTAGAAGTCCAAAAGCTGTATTTACTGCCTTGAGAAATGAAGTTAATAACAGATATTGCACAAATTCAACTCTGAAACAAGACAATCCCACCCTTGGTTGACTGAATCAACATCACCAGAGAGACACGATCCTTTCTACTCAAAAGATGATTCAAGGGTAGTGAATCTTCAGTCAAATTCTTCCTGAGGAAATATGTTCTTTCTAAAATACATGCCTGGCCATGCCCACCTGCGTAGCCCAGACCAGCAACACCAGCAAGATGGCAAGGACCCCTCAACACACCCACCAGCCACCAGAATAGCCGCACAGGTGCCTGCAACCCCACCCCTCGACTCTGGTCTCCTGGCTGTGCCGCTATCTGGTTGCACACTACAGAGGCACAGTGGGGCATAAAGACCATTGTCCTGAGCTGCAGAAGTGAACAACAGAAAGAGGGCCTCTCTTAGGATCCATGATGAAAACTTAAACCCACTAGAAAAGTGAAGAGAATCTCTGCAATAAAGGCACACCAGACCACCATACTTGGTGAGTTGGAGGGATCATCACCTCCCATCAGAACCTGGACTATCTTCAGGGGAAGGGCAGCTAGAACCTGCAGTAGAGCCTTGCAGAGTTCAACCCTGCAGGAAGACAGGGAGCTCAACTTGGGACTTGCAGCCAGAACTCTGCCTGAATCACACAGGTCTCCTAATGGCTTGCTGAGACTCACTGACATATCAGCACACTGCTGACCTCACTGTCTATTGTGACAGCAGACACACTCCCTGAAGGAGACCCTTCTATTTATCTTTCATTTGTTATTTTCAAAATTTTTATTATTTTGCTCTTATTTGTAATTTTTTTTATTCGTTTCAAATTTTTGTTTTTCTCCTTTTTGTTCCTTTTCTCTTTTCTTTCTCTATCTCTGTCACTCCCTTGCTGTACCACATTGTTCCTTATTTCCCTTTGTGTTGCTGTTCTGGCCTTAATTCATATTTCTTCTTTATTTTTCTTTTCTTCTCTTTTTCCTTCTCTCACCTGTATCCTCTGGCCTCACTGCTAACCTTCCCCTATCCTTCTACCTACCTATCCCTCCCTCCCCAAATCCTTCTAACTCCCCACCCCAAAGGATAAAGTTGCTATATTGAAGAGTTTATTCACTATAAACATACGTTGGGTTGGTCCTCGATTTTGATTTAATTCACACAGTTAAAGCTGATATATCAATAACTACCACAAATTGTCATTTTCTAAGATGTACTTAATGCTATGGTGTTGCTGATTGTATCATTTGGGCTAAGATGTTGCGATTGAACTAATCAGTTGTCCTTCCTGGTATAAGGCAAATGAGATAGCCTCAGAGCCATTAGAGACTCAAAACCTAAAGACTAGCTGTATCTGGAAGACACCTCTGAGAACCAATCATTCCATAAGGATTCTAAATACAAGCAACAAAGATACTTGCAATAAGCAACTTCAAACTATCAACCCAGGAATTAAACCAAGGGCAGTACCAAAAACAAAAATGAGAAGACATTTAAGCAATGCACAAACTCAGACTTCCACCCCAAAGGCAAATTCTGGGGGAAACGAGGTGGAAAAGTCTGATAATCAACCGCCTCGACACCCTGAGCTGATACCTCAGGAAGTAACAAAACAGATGAATGAGGCTCTAGAAAAATGTAAAGCAGAAATAATCTCCCAGATAACTACAGAGATGGTGAGCAGAGTGAAAGACATGATTAGAGGCTCTAGAACAGAAACAGATAAAAAAAAATAGATGAGCTCAGAAACATGCTGGAAGCCAGGAATGTCCAGCATAAGAAAGAAATGGAAACCATGAAACAGATTCAAACAGATATCCAGGAGACTAAAAATTCCATTGAAAGTATTCACAGTAGATTAACAGAATGTGAAGATAGATTATCAGATATAGAAGACAGGATTGCAGTTAGTGACCATGAAAACAGAGATTTCTTAAAAATAGTAAGGGGCCACAAGAAATCAGTCCAGCAGCTGCTAGGTGTTGCAAAGAAGAATAACATAAGACTGATAAGAGTCCATGAAAAAACAGGAGAAAGTACAATTGACATAAAAAAACTGTTCACAGAAGTAATAGTAGAAAACTTCCCAGAAAGAGGTAGAGAATTGGACATACAAATAAGTGAGAGATACAGAACGCCAACTAGCCATGATAAAAAAAATGTACACCTAGACATAAAATAGTCAAGATCCCAGAAACCCAACAGAAGAAGAAAATTCTACAGGCAGTTAAAGAAACAAATCACCTACAAAGGAAAGCCCATCAGAATCACAGTAGATTTCTCAACACAAACCCTCAAATCAAGGAGAGCCTGGAGTGAAGTATTTCAAGCCCTAAAAGAAAATAACTTCCAACCTAGACTGTTGTATCCTGCAAAATTATCTTTCAAAATCGATGGGGAACTAGATGCTTCCACAACAAAGAACACCTGAGAAATTTCATGAACACCAAACCAGCACTCCAAACAATTTTAAGCAATATCCTAGAAAAAGACAATGACGGTCACAACTCCATGAGGCCCAAGAGAGGGAAGCCACCAGGCAAGGTAAGACACTAAAGGGAAAGGGGGAAAAATAAGAAATAAAAGAGCCAACAACAGTAAAACATCATGACAAGGATGAGTCAATATCTACCAATTATAACCATCACTATTAATGGCCTCAAAATCACCAATCAAAAGAAATAGACTGACAGAAATGCATTAAGAAGCAAAATCCAACAATATGCTGTATGCAAGAAACACACCTAACTCAAAAAGAATTTCATAGAGTGAAAGTAAAAGGATAGAAAACAGTTCTCCACGTGTCAGGAAGCTAGATAAAAGCAGGGGTAGCAATCTTATTTGCAGGTAAAGTAGATTTCAAACCAAAACTAATTAAGAGAGACAAAAATGGTTACTACATCCTTGTTAAAGAAACAATCCAAGAGGAAGAGATGACAATCCTAAATATATATGCACCAAATACGAATGCCCCCAACTATACAAGGAAATATTAATGGTCATGAAAAAGCCAAATAAGCACTAATACAATAGTAGTGGGGGACCTCAATACCCCACTATCACAAATAGACAATTTAGACAAAATATTAACAATGAAATTCTAGAACTGAACCAAACTATTGAACAAATGGACTTAATAGATGTTTACAGAGTGTTCCTCCTCACAAAATCAGAATACACGTTCTTCTCAGCTGCACATGGGTCATTCTTCAAAATAGAACACATGCTAGCTCATAGGACATATCTAAGTAAATGTAAAAGAATTGAAGTTACCCCCTGTATATTATCAAACCAGAGTGCAATAAAAATGGAGATCAATAACATAAGAAACCACAAAACACCGACAAACACATGGAAATTGAATAACACCCTCCTGAACAACCAATGGGTCACAGAGGAAATTAGAGAAGAAATTAGACAGTTTCTACAAGTAAATGATAATACTAGTACAACATATAGAAGTCTATGGGACAAAATGAAAGCAGTTCTACATGGGAAATTCCTAGCAGTGAATGCCCATATTAGGAAAATAGAGAGAACTCAAATAAATAACCCAATGAGAATCTCAAGCTCCTAGAAAAAGAAGAACATAACAAACGCAAAGCTCATACAAGAGAGGAAATTATAAAGATCAGAGCAAAAATCAATGCAATGGAGACTAAGAGAATTATACAAAAAAAATCATTGAATCAAATAGTTGGTTTTTTGAAAGAATAAATAAAATCAATAAACCTTTAACCAACCTTATCCAAAAAAAAAAGAAAAGAAAAGGCTCAAATCCATGCAATTAAGAACGAAAAAGGTGAAGCCACAACAGATCCAGCAGAAATCCAGAGGATCATCAATACTTACTTTAAGAAACTGTACTATAATAAAATGGAAAACACAGAAGAAATGGACAGATTCCTAGATACACAGGAATTGCCAAATTTAAATGAAGAAGATATAGAAATTCTAAACATCCCAATTACAATAAGTGAAATAAAGCCCAGGTTTGGATGGCTTCACTGCTGAATTCTTCAAGACATTTAAAGAAGAACTATCACCATTACTATTTAAACTCTTCAAGAAAGTTGAAAAGGAAGCAATATTTCCAAATTCATTCCTGGAAGCAAGTGTTACTTGGATTCCAAAACCAGGGAAAGACCCAACCCAAAAAGAGAACTACAGGCCAATCTCCCTAATGAATCTAGATGCAAAAATCCTCAACAAGATACTGGCAAACAGAATACACAGGGTCATCAAGAAAATCATACACCCTGACCAAGTTGGATTTGTCCCAGGGATGCAAGGATGGTTCAACATTTGTAAACCAATAAATGTAATGCACTATATTAACAGACTCAAGGACAAAAACCATGTGATCATCTCAATGGATACAGAAAAAGCATTCAACACCCATTCATGAGAAAAAAAAAAAAACCCTACAGGAAATTGGAATAGAAGGTCTTTATCTCAACCCGATTAAGGCTATCTATGAAAAACCAATAGTCAACGTCATACTAAATGGTCAAAAACTGAAAACTTTCAGGCTAAAATCAGGAACGTGACAAGGATGTCCACTATCACCACTCCTGTTCAATATAGTTCTGGAAACATTAGCTACAGCAATTAGAAAAGAGAAAGAAATATAAGGAATAAAGATAGGAAAGGAAGAAGTTAAATTGTCATTATTTGCTGATGATATGATACTTTACATAGAAGATCCAAAAGACTCTGCCAAAAGATTTCTACACCTAATTGACAGATTCAGTAGAGTAGCTGGATACAAGGTCAACACTCAAAAAACAATAGCCTTCTTGTACACAAATAACAGACTCACTGAGAGAGAAATTAGGGAAACAATTCCTTTTACAATAGCATCCGAAAAATGAAATATCTAGGAATCAGTCTAACAAAGGAAGCAAAAGACCTCTACACTGAAAACTACAACACTCTAAAAAATTAGATCGAGGAGGATATAAGAAAATGGAAAGACATCCCTTGTTCCTGGGTAGGAAGAACCAATACAGTGAAAATGGCCATACTTCCAAAACTACTGTATAGATTTAATGCAATACTGATTGAAATTCCAGCAATATACTTCACAGAACTAGAGAAAACAATGCAAAAATTCATTTGGAACCAGAAGAGACCTAGAATAACAAAAGTAATTCTAGACAATAGAGACATAGCAAGGACTATCACAATCCTCAGCTTGAAACTATACTAGAACGCTAACTGCATAGTACTGGCAAAGAAATACTCCTGAGGATCAGTGGAATAGATTAGAAAATGTAGAAACCACTCCAGACATACTCAGCCACCTCATCTTCGACAAAGGAGCCAACCACCCTTATTAGCAGAAAGATAGCCTATTCAAAAAATGGTGTTGGAAAAACTGGATTTCAACATGCCACAGATTAAAACTAGACTGATATCTATCACCATACACTAAACTAAGGTCGAAGTTGATTAAAGATCTAAATACTAGAACAGAAACACTAAACTTGCTGGAAGAAAAGTTAGGTAGAACTGTTGAAGACACTGGCATAGGTAAAGACTTTATGAACAAAATTTCAGTAGCATGGGAACTAGCACCAAGAATCAACAAGTGGGATCTCATCGTCTTAAAAAGCTTCTACACTGCAAGAGAAATCGCCAACAGAGCTGAGAGACAACCTACAATGTGGGAAAAAAATTTTAGCAGTTGTTTCTCAGACAAAGGACTGCTATCTAGAATATATAAAGAACTGAAAAAATTCAGGTGCCCCAAATTTAAAGACCCAATTCAAAAATGGGCATCTAAAATAAACAGACATTACTCAGACAAAGAAGTAAAATCAGCAAATAAGCACATGAAAAAATGTTCAATATCACTGGTCATAGGAGAGATGCAGATGAAAACCACACTGAGATTCCACCTCACCCCACAAAGAATGGCTGCTATCAAGAAATTAACCAATAGTAAATGTTGATGGGGTTGTGGGGAGAAAGGAACCCTTCTCCATTGTTGGTGAGAGTGCAGACTGGTGCAACCACTATGGAAATCAGTATGGAGATACCTCAAAGAAATAGGGCTAGAGGTCTCATTTGACCCAGCTATTCTCCTGCTGGGTATCTTCCCAAAAGAATTAAAAGAATCATACCACAGCAACATATGTGCACCCATGTTTATAGCGGCACAGTTTGTAATAATGAAAGCTTGGAAATAGCTCAAGTGTCCATGAACTGGAAACTGGAGAAAGAAGATTTGTTTTTTTATAAAACAAAATACTACTCAGCCATAGAGAATGAGAAACTAGAGTCATTTATAGCTAAATGGATGCATATTGAGGCCATCCTCTTAAGTGAAATAAATAAGACACACATGTGTAAATACTGAATAGTTTCTCTAGTGTGAGAACTGATAATGTAAATAAGGATTAAAATGAATAATTGATAATTTGAAATAGGAAGAAAAGGTCCAAAGTGTAGGGGAGGTGGGAGGGTAAGAGGAAAGGAAAGAAGGGAAAGGAAAAATTATAAGAAAGAAAAAAAATGGAAACAAATTCTATGTAAATAGGGAAGGGTGGAGGGGGTGAAGGGCGCACAAGTAATGGGCAAAAAATACAAACCAGGATACATCAGGTACAAGCATCCAATGATAAATGTGAATGTACTGTATACCTAAAATGTACCAATAAAAGAATTTAAGAAAATAAAATAAAATAAAATACATGCCCATCCCAAGAAAGGAAACCAAAGACAAGTTGAGCACTTTAGACATTGACTATAAGGCACAGTACTCAGTACTGTTCCTTGACATTTGCAATAAATGTGAGGAGAGTCCGGAAGTTTGTGTGCAATGCTTCCCCAGGTAGGTTTGAAGGAGGGGAGGGGTGAAAGAATTTGATGATGGTTTCTCAGTGAGTTCCATTGTTTATGTCAGCGTTTCTCCCAGAATGTTGGATTTGTGGAAGGGACAAACACCTCCAGGCATTTTCTGGGGCCGTAAGATCCCTGGGAAATCTTTCTAACACAATGCTTAACAGGCCAAGAAAGGAGAAAGGCAGAGCTGGTGGACAGATGTAAACGCTTGGCTTCGCCTCCCCAGTTCTCTGTCAGATCCAGGGACTATGTTGAAAACTTCACTTATTTGGTGTTAACATAGATTAAGGTCTAATTTTGCTTCATTTTACATTATCAAACCACAAGGGCTTAAGCACAGTTCTCTTAGACCTCCGTACCAGGGTGACTTATGAGACAGAAATGTGTTGAAAGTGCTCCAAAAGACCTCCTACAATGATGATGATGTTTGTGGCAAGGTTTGGTGTGGGTCCCTTTAAATCATGCATCTTGACTGATGTTGGGGGTTCACTCCTCCATACGGTGGTTTCTCGTGTAGCAGAGATTAATTACTTCCAGGAGGCTATTATACCAAATGATTCCCGATGGGAAAGGGGGCATTGGAAATACCAACTGGACAATTTACTGTCTGTAGTGAAATAGTCGTTTCAGTACCAGCTGTTAGATATTAGGCATGTTCGCGCTGCAAACAGCTCAGGAATGACACAGAAGTAGGAATTTCACATGACATTTTTTAGGAGAGGTAATATCCTTGTCTGGAACTGGAGGAACATGTAGGGAAGGAGACAGCTTTGGGAAAGGAAAAACGCTCTGGGTTAGGATTCTAGAAGCTGAAGAGCTGGACTTCTAGATTGCTGGTACTTGTAAGATAATCTTGTAAAATTAAAGAAAAACACCAAGCAGAGAAAAGCCACTTAGATTGTTTATATAAATTATTTGGGTCCCAAGCTTAAAATAATACCCCATAAGTAAAAATGCTTGAAAATAATTTACCCCATGTTAGGCCTGATGCTGTTTTCCTTGGAACAAGTTTGACTAGGGTCTGTGTCACCCCCAGAAAGGTCACAGTCAATCTCAAAAGGTAAGGAGAGTTCATTCTGATCATCTATAGATTCCATGTTTGCAAGTTTGCCTACTTGCTAAAATTTCTCTATAGTCTCAGTTTCAATCCTCATAAAATTTTCACCATCAGAGACTTGCAGAAACTGGGGAAAATTTCCAGTAGACCAACATTCACATTATGTGCATTTTTGTGGTTCTTATTGGTGATTTTGCTGTCTCAGAGGGTTCCCAAGCATAATGCTGAAGTGCCTTCTAATATTCCCAAGCCAAAATAGGCTGTGATATGTGGGAGAACAGTATAGGTGTGCATGGTTCAGGGACAAGTAAGGCCTAATGTGAGCTATGAACTTTGGCATTGTAGTAATGACCTGCCAACATGGGTTCATTCCCTGTATTGATGGGATCGCTGATAGGGTGTATTGGTAGTGGGATAAGTTGTGCATGCGTGGGTGTAGAGATAGGCGGAAACTTTAGCTCACTGTTCACTTTGGGTTCACATCGGTCATGTGCTCACTGTGAGTGAATCCACGCACCTTTAAACAGAAACCCATAAGTCAAGGCCATGTAGTTAGAGTTGACAAAAGTGTCGAGACCAAAGTCTTGTACGCACCTAGCTTTTTATGTTCCCTGGGGTAATGGCTCAGAATCAAATAATTTAGGACTCATGGTGATTTCGCAGAACATAACTGTTCCAAGTAATGAGACTGTACTGTGATGATACATATTTATGCACATGTGTATTCCTATGTACATATGTGTAAATGTATCTGTATGAATGATATTATTCTGCCGGAACTTTGCATAAGTCTCACAGAAGTACAGGTCATAACCACATCCTAGAAAAGAAGGACTCCATGAAGCCTTGATTTAACTCTACTAATATCCAAAAAAGACAGAGGCAAAAGATCTTCTTTCTTTGGTAGTTACTGTGGTCCACGATCCACCACTAGTTGGCTCTTCCACTTCCTGAGGAATTGTGTGACCAGTGACCACCACCTGGTTGTCTTCAGTCCACTGACAGCTGCTTGATGAAAAAGAGTTGGAAGGTTTTCTTGGATATTCAGATTCCAAAGATTCTACATGAATGTAAGCTTGTCTTGGAGAAAAGGTTTAAAATTCCAACATTTTTTTGACTTTATCAGTACTTAGTTGCAGTACATAGTGATCACATTCACTGTAAGGAATCAGTACAAGTACATGACACATTTCAATTCTTCCCCACTTACCTCCACCTCTTTTATTTTGCAGCATCAGATTTATTTATCTTAAAAATTCTTATAAAGTTAATTATCAAATACACAAATTTAAAAATCAGACTAATAGGCCAAAAACACATAAAATATGTAAGACAATTGCACTAAGGTACACTTCTAGATACATTGTCTAAGCTGGATTACAATAACTTTTCTCTCTCTTTTTTCCTATTATTTGCCCTTTCTTTCATACTTTATTTATATATTAAGTTTTTCACATGAAAGAAACCATGCAATATTTAAGCTTGTGTGCCTGATTTACTTCACTTAATATTATGACTTCAAGATACATCCAATTATGTACAAATGACTCAAGTTTATCCTTCTTTATGGCACAGGAGTACTCCATTGTGTATAAATACCATGTTGCCTTTATTCAGTCATCTGTTGATGGACATACAGGCTGCTTCCAGGATTTAGGTATTATGAATTGTGCTGCTTTCAGTGTGACTGTGCATATATCAATGTGCTATCAGGTCTTTAATTCTTTGGGGAAGATACTCAAAATGGGAATAGCTGGGTCAAAAAGAATTTCTTTTAGTTTTTGAGAAATCTCTGTGCTGATTTCTATAGTACTTGTATGAGTTTACACTCCCACCAATGATGAAGAAGTGTTTTCTCCCCACAGCCTCACCAGCATTTGTTTCATTGATTTCTTGATGATAGCCATTCTTTCTGGGGTGAGGTGGAAGCTCAGTGTTGTTTAATTTGCATTTCTGAAATGGCCAGTGATCTTGAACATTTTTTTTCATGCATTTATCGTCCCCTTTGTATTTCTTCCTATGACAAGTGCTTATTCATTTTAGATGCCCATTTTAACTGGGTCTTTAAATTTGGGGAGGTCTAACATTTTTTAGCTTTTTATATATTCTAGATATTAGCTTTTTGCCTGAGAAGTAGCTGGAAAAAATTTATTTCCCATTCTCTAAGTTGTCTCTTCAGTCTGTTGGTGGTTTCTTTCACTGTACAGAAACTTTTTAATTTGATATGATTCAACTTCTTGATTCATGGTATTATTTCTTGTGCAACTGGGGTTTTGTTCAGAAAGTCCTTGCCTACACCCATGTTTTCAAGAGTTTTACCCATTTTCTCTTCCAGCACATCAAGTGTTTGTGATCTAATATTTAGATCTTTGATCCATTTAGATTTTAACATGGTGAGAGATATGGGTCTAGGTTCAAACTTTGTCATGTGGAAATCCAGTTCTACCAGCACCATTTGTTAAAGAGGCTATCTTTCCTCCTGTGAAGGTGTTTGGCCCCTTTGTAATGTAGCTGAATGTGCCTGGGGTAGTTTCTGTATCTTCTATTCAGTTCCATTAATCCACAAGTCTGGTTTTGTGCCAATACCATGCTGTTTTTTGTCACTATAGCTTTTGAAAGATTTTTTAAGTACCAAACTTCATAAGAATATTAATTTCTTGAATATATATGGAAGGAACAAAACAAAGTACACCAATATCTCAGTTCACAAACACTTCTGGTCATAAACAACTCAGTTCCAAACAGAAGCATTCTGCAAAATTTTGCTTCTGTTTGTAAACTTTGCATCGGGTGACAAATCTGACCACAGCCATTTTCCTTGCATGAACACAAACAGAGCCATCATCCCCAGACTTGTGAAACAAATTAAGTTCATGAACCAAGTGTATCAGCTCATAGAAACTTGTTGCTTTCTTGCAATGCAAATTGAGATGGAATGGAGGGATGACTAGGGAGAACACAGAAGGTTTTGGGGGCAGTGACACTGCCCTGTGTGACACCATGCTGATGGACACATGGTACTATACAGTTGTCTGAACCCATAGAATGCACAACACCAGCAGTGAACCTTACTTTGGGTAAACAGTGGTCTTTGGGAATAATGATGCATCAAGGTGTGTTCATTCACTGTAGCAAACATACTACCATGGCTAGGAGTTGATAGTGGGAGAAGCTATGCCTGTGCCAGGAAAGGAGGTATAGGGGGACTTTAGCTTAGTGTTCACTTCACTGTGAAATGAAGCAGAAGCTGTCCTAAAAATAAAGGCGACTGGGGCTGGGCTTTGGCTCAGTGGTAGAGCATGTGTTTAGTGTGCACAGGTTCTGCATTAAATCCAGACAGCTAATAATAAAGACTACACCACACAAAGACACACACACACACACACACACACACACACACAGAGCTGGCTCAAGCCACTCTTTGTTTATGAAACTTACATTAGTCTTAAAAGAAAGACTAAAAGTTTAGACTCCTTACCATAATGGCCTGGATAACAACTGTTGACCTAAATTATCTACATTTTACTCAAAATCTCATCTTTTATAATGGTCTTACCTTCAGTGAGTGTAGATAGATTTAGGTTTGGTGGAATCTGAAGCTTAAATATTGTTTTTAAATGAAATATAAAACTACAAAATATGAATTTAGGTGTAGGACCTTAGAATAGAAGGAGCTTTGCAATGATTCATTTTTTAAAAAATTTTATCTGTATAGAATAGAGCATGCAAAAACAACCCCTAGCCCATTCAGCCATCTTATCTTTGACAGAGGGGTCAAAAATATACACTGGACCAAAGACAGCCTCTTTAGCAAATGGTGCTGGAAAAACTGGCTATGCACATGCAGAAGATTGAATCTAGACCCATATCTCTCACCATGTATTAAGACAAAATCAAAATAATTCAAAGACCTAAATATTAAAACAAAAACAACCTGTTGGAAGATGAAATAGGTAAAGCTCTTGAAGATACAGGTATAGACAAGGACTCTCTGAACAGATCCCTAGCCGCACAAGAAATAACATCAAGAATCAACAAATAGGATCATATCGAATTAAAAAGCTTCTACATAGCAAAGGAAACCATCAATAGAGTGAAGGTACAACTTATAGAATGGAGAAAATATTTTGCCAACTATACTTTTAACATGAGACTGACATCTAGAATATATAAACGATCTATTAGTTTTATCACTGACAACAATCATAGGTCCACAGCTGAACTGGTGCTGTTTTTGTTCATTGAAGAAGCTATGCCTATTCCCAACATAAAGCATTCATAATAGTTCAAAGTCAGATTCTTCTCAAGATCCATTCATGGAAAATATTGCCTTTTTAGAGACATGAGATTCTGGGTTCCATAAGTAAGGTAGTCACAAGTCACTCACTTTGAGGCCAGTGTGTATGCTATGGCATTGCTTTATTTAATCATTGTCTCACCTAAAATTATGCTACTCATATAATAGTACACCACAGTACATTATATTAATTTATATCCCATTATGCTACCTTATGTCGTGTTATGTTACATATATTGTTATGGAGAAGAGAGTCAAAGGCACTATGAAGGAGCACAGGAATGCAGTTAGATGTATTTTGAAAGAAAAACAGATCCTAGATTTGGTTCCTATTTTTCCATTTTCTCATATTAATCCCATTCCCTTCTATCCTTTCCCCTAGCCCTCCCACTTCCTTCCCCTTTGCCCCTTTTCTTCCTATTTCACATTACCTATTATACATTTAGTCCTTATTTACACTTTCAGTTTCTCACACCAGAGAAACTATTTGGTATTTACACATCTGTGCCCTATTTATTTCACTTAAGAGTATTGTCTCAATGGGCATCCACTTAGCTATAAATGTCTCTAATTTCTCACTTTTTATAGCTGAGTAGTACTCCATTTTATTTAAAAAACACCACATTTTCTTTATCCAGTCTCCAGTTGATGGGCATTTGGGCTGTTTCCAAGTTTTAGCTATTACAAACTGCGCTGCTATGAACATGGGTGCACATATATCACTGTGGTATGATTCTTTTAATTCTTTGGGGAAGATCCCCAGCAGTGGAATAGTGGGGTCAAATGAGATTTCCAGTCCTAGTTCTTTGAGGTATCTCCATACTGATTTCCACAGTGCTTGCACCAGTCTACACTCCCACCAGCAGTGGGGCAGGGTTCCTCTTTCCCCACAGCCCCACCAGCATTTGTTATTGGTTGATTTCATGATAGCAGCCATTCTTTCTGGAGTGAAGTGGAATCTCAGCATTGTTTTCATTTGCATCTCTCGAATGACCAGTGATGTTGAACATTTTTTCATGTATTTATTTGCTATTTCTACTTCTTTGTAAATAAGGAGGGCTGGAGGGGTTGAAGGGAGGGCTGGGTAAAGGTGAAAAACAAAACCAAGAGAGACTATGTAAAGGTGCAAATTTCCAATGATGAATGTCATTATATTGTATACCTAAAATGTACCAATTATTAGAATGAATAATCGAAAATGTAAAATAGGAAGAAAAGGTCCAAAGGGGTAGGGGTAGTGGGAGGCACAGGGGAAAGGAAAGAAGGGAAAGGAAAACATGATGAGAAATGGAAAAAATGGAAAGTTTTTGTAAATAGGGAAGGGTGGAGGGCATGAAGGGAGGGCTAGGAATGGGGAAAAAATAAGAACCAAGATGCATTATATAAAGGTACAATTCCCAATGAGAAATGTAATTGTGTTGTATACCTACAATGTACCAATAAAAGAATTTAATAAAAAGAAAAAGAAAAAAGAAAAACAGATCCTGAAAACGTCTCACTACAGGATCTAAGGGTGGATCCATGTAATGTTACCCACATGGTGATAAGATTGCTCAGGATGATAAGCCATGGCAGTTAGATTCACTTCCAACAGCATAGAAATGACATCTGAAAAAGTAGCACTCATTTTAATAAAAGCCCTCAGTAAAATGATATAGGATTAATACATTCTTTATCAGGCAGACAAATCTAATCCTTACATAGGCAGAGAAAACACAATAAAATTTCTTTCTTTTTTTCTTTTTCTTTTTGTTTTCTACTAGGGATTGAACTCAGGTCCTCGGGCTGGCAAGGCAGGTGGCAGAACCACTGAGCTAAATCCCTGGCCCCTATAACAACATTTCTAAGCACAAATAGAATAAATAGAAATGTTCGGGTATGGTCAAAATGCATTAAAATCTCACAAAATTGTTAATCACTAGAAAGTCTTACAAAAAAAGTTTTAAAGGTTTAAAGAAGATACTTAAATAAAAGAGTTCTTACCATGTATCTAAATCATGCCCAGAAAATACTGTGTAAGAAAATTGCATTCACAGTAGCAAACAAAATTATTACATTCCCAGGAGTAAATTTAGAAAGTTCTGTGAGTGAAAAATGTGGAAAAAACCATAACACTGAAGAAAACTAAAGTGCTTCAGAAAATGAAGTCATAAATTTGTCACTGAGATGACACAATATTGTAGAAATGTTGATCCTGCCTGAATTGATTTATAAAAATTCAAAACATCCACAGATAGATTCCCTTTGTTGACTTTAAAAATTCATCTGGATGGGAAGAAGAGCCAGGAAAATAAGGAAATGAGAAATTTTGTAGAGGAGGAGACACTGGAACATAGGCTGCTGTGAAATTGCGACAAAAGACAGAATAGACAGAAATCTGGACTAGATAGACAGCACAGCACTAAAGCCAGAGAAGTACCAGATAGGGAGATGCAGAAATCCTGATGCAAGCTTGCCAGGTAACCACGAAAGGGTGAAGGTTTCAGATGACAACAGGATTCCAACCTCGCTCTATGCATCAAACTGCATTCCACATATATGAAAGATTTGTGTGTAGTAAACAGACTACAACGGCACCCCCAAAATGAGTGACTTTTTTAAAGAACTCTGCTGTGGTAGATGTTTTTTCTGGGGGGTAATGTGACCATAAGAAATGAAAATTTGAAGATTTCACTCATTCTGTACAGGAACTGCACTGTACATAAGTCAAAGTGACTCTGTTATCTGGAAAAATAACCACATATCAATAACCAAGAGGTCCCTGTCTGTTACTGTTATAGTGTGGATTCTGGGATCTCTGTCCAAGGCCCATGAGTTGAGGGCCTGGTCACCATCTTGGCACTGTGGGGAGACGGTTGGGCTGAGTCAGAGGAGTGAGGTCATTGGAAGTATGTTCTCAAAGAGGACTGTGGGACCCTGCTTTCTCTCTTCTCTGCTTCCTTGCCATGAGGAGAATGGTTTTGCTTCTCTGTGCACTCCAACTATGATGTGCTTCCTCTCACTGGCCCAAAGCAACAAGGTTAACTGATAATAGGCTGGGACACCCAAAATTGTGAGCCAGAATGAACCCTTCCTTTTCATATGTTGATTACCTCAGTATTCATTATAGTGACAGAAAAGCTGAGCAACAACAGCCACCTACCCAAAACATAGGCTTAGCCATCACAAAGCAATAATGGATAAAGGGATGAAAAGGCAACTTCCAGCAAAGAGAAAAATGACCAATAAACTTATAAAATGGTCCAACCTCACTATTACCTCTTCAATCATACACTTACAAAAATACCTGGAGGCTTCCCACCCCCTTCCTTAATATTTTGGTTCATATTTGACAATGTGGTTGTTTATGTTTATTTAAAGGGTCTGAACTCAATACCTATTTATAACCTGCATAGTATTATAAATTTTGAATATATACAAACTTTCACACTATTTGTATTCACTCTGTAAATTCAACTTTAATCTGTATATTATATGCTAACAGAAGTTACATGTAATGACCTATTCTAAGGAAATATTTACAAAAGTGCCCAAAGACATAGCTTATCTAGAGCATAGGAGTGGATATAAATATATAGACACACAAATCCAGACATTTATTTTCACATAGCAAAAAACAAAGATGTAATTGTTCATCGACAGAAAATAGTTAAGTGATTTATCTTAAAATCACCTAACAGAAGAAAGAACATCCTATTCTTTGGAGTATCACCAAAGAAATAAAAGTGCCATATAGAGATGTGAACCATATATTGGCAGGTGAATGTATAAAGAGATCCAAGGATTGCAGACATATGTATCTCCAGCAGGTTCTGTGACTCTCCCTAGGAGTTGAATGACAAACTTTTCAGTGGATGTTTAGTTTAGAATTTTACACCAAGGGAGGGGTGGAGGGGTGGAAGAGAAGGAAGGGGAATGGGGAAAAAAAAAACCCAAGGTATATCATGTATAGGTACAAAATCCCAATGATGAACGTGATCATAATGTATACCTAAAATGTACCGACAAGCTTAATGAATACAAAAAAAGAATTCTAAAAACTGCTCTGAAACGTGTCTGTATATGGAACTCTATTACTTTGAGAACAGGAAAAAATATGCATAATCCAAGCCAAAGTAATTTAAGAAGAATATCATCTTATTCTGGAAATATGATTTGGCAGGCAAGGTATGTCTGAGACTCTTGGATGACCAGCACATACAATAAATAGTTTGCATTCAAATTTCAAGTTTTTCATGAGTTCTCCAGGTCAATTACAGAGATGTCTCCTTCAGGGAGGGAGAATAAAGCCCAACTTGTTCGGTTCTTACAACCATATTCCTCCAACCATGTTCGGATGTGATTGCCTACTATGAATATAATCCATCCTGCATTTAGCTCAAGAATAGGGCTGATTTGGTCACTAAGACATAATTAACTTTCTTCATGTGATAAGGAGGTGTATATATTTTTGAATAAATTAATATTCTTGCATATAAACATAACGGCATTATCTGGGAAAAGTCTTAAAGAATTGTCATAACTTTCCCAAGATGTTGAAACCAATCTCTAAGACTGTATCTATCATAAAGGTACCTTTCTGTTCAAGCAGATGTCAGGACATATGAAGTTAACATAATACAGGGAAAATTAGAGGCAAGGTTATAACCAGTGACTTCAGTAATCGCAGCAGAAAATAGATTTTCTTTCTTTTCCATGAAAAAGATACTGCCAAGCTGCTTGCCGTGACAGGCGAATTAAGGGAGGAGCCACAGAAATGAGAGACGACACGAGGACATTTCTTGACATGGAAAGTATTTCCATTCTTTGAATATTAGAGAGTGAAGGCAAGTCAGGTTTGTTTACATGCTATGAAAGCTAAAGAATTAAAGAATTTTTTGAGCCGCATTCTGGAAAGCTTGTATATTAGTAAGATAAGCATACATTGGACAATGAAAAATTAATTTCAGCACTTACAAATCATTTGTTCAGATTTATTTTAAAAATATGTCCTCTGCACATACCTAGTTCTCATAATACCAAAGTGTTAGAAAGCGGGAAAAGATGATTAAGTAGTTTTTCCTGTACTATCAATAGTTTTCCCTCCACTAATTAAAAATAGCTATGTTTTCATTAGTTCATTAGGAGATTTGTATCACGATTTCCCCCTATGAACTGACAATGATCCATTGTTTAGCCAGGACATTTGGCAGTGTTACTTGTCACTTTATCTATAGCATCCCTGATATGAGATTTGAGAACCAAATTTTGGTTGAAGTCTGAAATTATTTTCAATGGTTCTTTAAATTCAAATTATTGCATTTTGGGTATAGTACAGTAAGTAAAAATCCAGCACTTTCTTTCTTCCCTTAATAGGGCCTGACCATAGGAGAAATGAAAAGCACCTAATAATTATAAGGAAAAAATGCAGAACTTTAGCTGGCTGCTTTTAAACCCAGAAGGCTGAGGCAGGAGGATCCTAAGTTCAAACTTGGCCTGGGTAACTTAGCTACTCAGCAAGATCTTATCTCAAAATAAAAAAATAAGAAGGGCTGGGGATGTAGCTCAGTGGTAGAGCATCCCTGGATTTGATCCCCAGTACCACAATCAATCAACCAATCAATCAAATCATAACTTTGTTCTGATCTCCACAATCACACAAAAATTTCATAGATCCATAGAAAAAAAGAACACCCATCAGATAAAAAGAAATAAGGGATACAGTAATCAATTCTCAGAATTATAAATTACACATAGAATGCTCATAGAAGAAATGCTTAAATTAATAGAAACAAAGTAAAAATTTAAAAATACAAACATGGGAAAAAGGATACCACTTTAACCTATCACACAGAAAACAACTCTGCAAAGACGGGTAAGATGAAACATTAGAGGGAGTGTGAGAGAGCTGGTATCTTTGTACACTATTAATGCACACAAAATGAAATTTGAGAGAATATTCATTTAAAGTTCACACACCTGAGACCGAAGAAATTTATTACTATTTGTCAGAAATTCTTATGACAATAATGCAGGATATATCCCCAGGGTAATACCATGCAGCCTGCTTTTCGTAATGGTATAACCCAGAAATTCCATATGCGACAGATAGAGACCTGGTAAAACAAATTGTATATCGGCAGAAAGAAATGTAAAGAAGATTGTGAGGAAAACGGAGTCATAAATCCATTGCCTTAGAAAGTTGTTTATTATGTGTTTTTAAATGAAGAAAAATGAAAGAAATGAATTGCCTTATTTTCTTCATTGCTGGGATAAAATACCCAATAACTAGAAGATAATGAAGGAGAGGTTTATTTCGGCTCATGGTTTCTGTCCAGGGTTGGCTGGCTCCAAGGCAGAAACAGCATGGGAGGGGCCAAGGCAGAGGAGAGCTGCTCACATCAAGGTGGCCAGGAAGCAGAGGGAGAAGGAAGAGCCGAGAAGGGCGACAAATCCTTCCAGGTCATGACCCATGTGTTCTGACCAGGCCTTCCCTTCCAACAGCACATTCAGCATCACCATGATCCAACCACCTGCCCAAGGCCCCGCCCCTGAGTGCAGGAGCATCTGGTGGGACATTCTCAATCTGAACCATCACACCAGCATGTAAACTGTGTACATTTAACGCAATTCTGTGCATCTTAACAGATGTGCCCCCAGAATGTGTACCACAGAACACGTTATTACCACTGAGACGGTAGAGAGATGGGGGAGAGGGGATAAGGGCAGTTATTTTGCTTAATTTCTATAATTACTCATTGAACTTGTTATGCATTTTAAAATGTAAGTAATGTGTTGTTTTCAATGTTTGTCTGAAGAACACACAACTGTACGAACCTCTGATTTGATTCTTCAGCGCTTCTCTCCGACCTGTGAAAACATGACACATGTAGTCCGATGTCAACACCTTTGGGGAGAATTACATAGAGTAACCGGGGAAAGCTTTTAATCTGTAAGACGTAAGTCAAATATTACCCTCTGAGTTCAATTATTAATCTTCTTTCTTGTTCACTATCCTGAAAAGCTTCCCAAAGCGTAATGACATAAAACTTGAGATTATGGCCCCTCCAAATGTTTTTTGTAACTTTTTAGGCCCGCAGGTTTTGAAAACTAGAACTGAACCACACATGAATGTATTTATCTCACCTGAGCTCGGTTCTGTTAAGCACTAGCCATCAGTAACATGTAGTTTTCCTATCTGTTTCTGTCTTCTTTCATTATGATCAAGTCAGTGGTCCTGTTTCCCTCTCTGTGATCTGATTGTTGGGGTTTCACACAATCTTTTGTCTGATGTTACTCATGTGATCAGATTATAATTTGAGAGATTCTTCCTCCTTTGCAAGTACAAAACCAAGCCTCACAATTCCATCACCAACACTAAGGGCAGTGAGAAAGTCATTGCATTCCACAGCTGGGCCCCGTTACAAATTTATATGGCTGATCCTTCCTCCGGGCAGAACTTACCTCCACTTTGCCATGGGGGGCTTTAAATGACTTGTCCAAATCTTGTCCACATAGATTACTTTCCACGGCATCTCTGGGTGGTTTCTGTGTTCTCCTGATGACTTATTAACCACAATTGCTGTATCTCTTTTTGAAAGTTGCTGAGGAGTGAACTGGGTAACAGCTAGAAGCCAGGTTGGTGGGAATGGAAAGATACATCACTGTATATTATGCACCAGCATCCACAGCATATTCAGAACAAATCCATGTCCAGGCTGACCACCCAAGTGAATGCTGGAAAGACAAACGTGGTTTAATAACGTCTATTTTTAAAAGAAATGAATTTAATTTTATTATGTTATAAAATTAAGACATGCTACTTATAGCAATTTTGATAATGAAAATATGTAGTCTGCTAGCTCTTGACAGCAATTATCTGGTATGTGGCCTCTCCTTATACCCTTTATGATTGCATATTTATCAACTGTATTACTTTGTATTTCTTCCATATTTATTAAAATCTATTAATCCGATTTTCATTTTATGTTAGCATCCCCACACCAAATGTTTCAACAATTGTGTGATATGCTATCTCATTCTTTTTTTTTTTTTTTTGCTTGCATGTTTTTCTACTGCTGAACATTTTTCTATTTTGGGCTATTTCTTATTTTGATGAAGACCTTAGCGGATATCTTTTTCATATGTGTTACTACTTGGCACTTCGACAGCTTTTAATGTTCAGTATCATCAGGATACACTTCCTCATGTGACATTGCCAAATGAAGAATATGCACATATGCTGGGTATTTGATACACATTGCTAAACAGCTTACCAAATTGTAATTCACATCCACCACACACACTCTAATAAACAATAGTCCTACTTCTCAAATGTTTTAATAATTTAACAAATCAAAAGCCTAGTATTATCCTTTTTTAGGAGTCAGGCACCGGAATCACTGAGCTAAATCCCTGGGCTAGTATTATCTTTTTTTAAATGTACGGTTCTTTCTAGAGTGAGCTTGGATAGCTTCCCATTTTTTTAAACCATGTCCACTTGTTAATTTATGCGACAGATTTAACAAACAGAACCATTTACTTAACTCACAATTGTCCCTTGGAAGATAAAATTAACGTGTTTGCTATTTGATGCCAGACATTTTGCTAAACACTATTGTTTAAGAATGAGAAAATATATCACAATCAGACCTTGTTACAGTTTGCACTTCTATGCTAAACTAGAATGTTTAGCTAAATTAATAAAACATAAACCAGACCCTTTTAACCCCAGCTACTAAGGAGGCTGAGGCAGGAAGATAGCAAATCCAAGGCCAGCCTGGGCAACTTGGCAAAACCCTAACTCATGCGAAAGCTGGGTGGGGGTGGAGGGGAAGCAACACCATGGAGTTGGGAATATAGCTCACTGAGAAGACCCCAGATTCAAGCCCCATTAACACAAAGAAACAAACAAAAATCAGAGTGCATTGCATATACAAGAAAATGACAATTAACTGGACTCGGGCACTGGACACTAGAGTACTTAGTCAAGTTACACAATTATTTCAGTGATGGTCAGGTGATCCAAAGTGTCTTCAGAATTAGGACATCTCCTAAAAATATTCACCAAACAAAGCAGATATTATATGTGCCATAAGTTATACAGAGACTTCCATTGGTGGGAAAGAGTGGAAACCATCACCCAGCAGACATAAGTTTTCAGGATCAAGAAATGGGGCTGAGCCATGTATAGTGGCACATGCCTGTAATCCCAGCACTTGGGGAGCCTGAGGGAGGGCAATTGCAAATTTGAGGCTAGCCTGGGCCATTTGACAACTTAGCAAGATGCTGTCTTTTTATTAAAATAGAATTGAAGGCCTGGTGATGTAGTTATTGGCAAGGGATTGACTCCCTAGTACAGAAAAGAAAAGGGGGAGGGAGGAGAGAGGAGGAGAGGCAAAGGGACAAAGGGACAGGGAGGGGAGGGGAGAGGAGGAGAGGGAAGGGGAGGGAAAGGGATCAGAGCTTGTCTGAGGTAGTAGCTCAGAGTGGCCACACCTACTAAGCTGCACAAAGCCCTGGTTTCAGCCTTGCTTCCCTGGCATCAAAAGCCAAAACAAAAGAAGGCTGTTTGTCATGTCATCATCAGCAATTGATTGGTAGTAGTCCTAGCACCATGTCATCAGCGCAGCGGAACTCCCCGAACACTGTGTGACTGCTAGGTGCCCACCTGGGGTCCACAATCCTAGAAAGTGGGAATTGGACAGGACCATAGAAACCACCTGTGACACAGGTTCCTTTTGTTACATGAAGAAACAAAGGCCCAAGGAGTCAAGATGGCTTTGGACAGGTCAAAACTAACTATGTCATAGTTCCTCTAAAGCCTTCAGGCGCCCCATTTACTCCTTCGCAGAAACACCGAGGAGATGATGGGCCATTTGGTGTCAGTGTCCCCTCTGCTGTTGATCCAGGGGTGGGAACTCAAAGGGAAAAGATAGATACGCACAATGATGAACTAAACTTAGACACACCCTGACCCACTGAACTGTGAACCATGAGCGCTGTGTATTTTTTATATCTTGGGGTTTCGAGTGCTAAGAAAAATGGCCAATTCATGGAAAGTTCTCAAAACTATTGTTGCAAAACCACTGGACAGTTTTACAGTGGGCCATAAACAGCCAGGATGAGTGGCCTCATGGTTGTTCTGTGGCAAAAGTACCATGCACAGCGGTAGGTGGGAGCCAGCCAGGTTGGACGGTATGGGACAGTATGCAGGACAGCTGCAGTATGTGACTTTCCCAGACTGCATTTAAATCCTAAATAAGTCCCCCGTGCCAACATGAACTGGGCCATGAAAGCCATTTCTATTCAACATTGTACAGCTTCCCATTGGGAAAAATCACCTTTCACCGAATAAGAAGAGTGTGATTTCTGGATTTATTCCTAGGCAGACCTGAAACCTGTGGAATGCTTTTTTCATGTGTCATACGTCTTGAATATTGTTCCCAACTTCTTTGTTCTCAGTGACTCTCATGGTCACAATCCCTGGATGTCACTAGTGAGTAGTCTGTCTAGCCCTGGTCCTCAAGGCGGCTTGGGACAATCAGCTGATTATGTGGTTCCATGTGTGACATATCCCAGCTAGCCTCTGGGTCCCTGCGTGCTTCACTTTCAGAATCTAGGGAGCTGGACTTTCCACTCTTTGCAACAATCGCAATGTGTTTTCAATAAGAGAAACCAGATGCAGGTGCATTTATCTTTTGCAGCCATAAATTTCATAAAGAACATATTCTTGGCCCCTCTTTCCCCACAAAGGGCTTCCCAGATTTGCCAGGTACCCAAGAACTTACTGCGGAGGAAATAACCTCTGACCTCATGCAACCCAAGGCTAGACAACCCAAGACCTAGACCCCAAAAGGCACACCTGTTCAGACCAACTGCAGAGACCACACTGGACAACTTCTCTTGTACCTCATTTATAGCCCCCAGATACCATGGTCCAGCCCGGCTTCTGTGATTTAGGCACTTGAGGGAGGTTGCTGGATCCCCTCCAATTTACCTACTCAAATGTTGCCAATGGGCACACAGAGTGGACATGCTTCAGAAATGGACTGGCGAGTTCATTTCAGAAATGAAAAAAACCCCATCTGATCAGATTAGCGAGCCATCACTTATAAGACCACTGAGATACTGGCAGGCACAATTACAAATGAAATTTCCTTTCTTTAACCCTAAGGTCTCTGTAAAAAATCATTCTAGACACTCAAGTTGGATTGCCACTTAATGCAATTTTCACCTAGTAAATATGTTCATTTGGAGAAGGATATCTTAAATTCTACCTAAAGAGGTATTCAATTTGTTTTAAAAATCTTTCCAATGCCAAAAAATCAAGATCAAACATGGCAAGTGAGAATACTATGATGATAATATGCTATTGTATAACTTGCTAAAATATAAACCAACATTTTATAAAATCATACACTTAAATTTTTATTTGGAAAATTAATTAATAGTTAAATATGATGACTCCACCCTCCTAATTCAGCATGTCAGATGTATTTGTACGATTTTCCTTATTTTGAAAAAAGAAATAAGAAAGCCTTTGTCATGTCCTAAAGCTTCAGCAAATCCTTTCTGATTTATCATAGTTTCTCTGATAAGAAACACAAACAAACAGCCACAAACTGATCTCTTCGCTTCAAAATTCACCTGCCTGCACTGAGAGAAAGATTTAAAATACTGAGTCTTGAAGACGAAAAGTAGTTATTTGCTTGTATTCTAAATGACTTAGCCAAGTGAGCCCCATTCACTGAGGCGAGCTGGGAAGAATACGCCCTTGTATATGAGAAACCCAAAGTGTACAAAAATTAAAGAGAACATTAAAAAACACATAATAAGAAGAAGGGGAGAGAACTTGTGCAAAAGGGCAGGGGTCAAGATGGAGGGAAGGAAGAGGAAAGAGAAGGGGAAAGGGAGGAAATAAAAAAGGTGCATTACGTACATGTCCCAGCTCCCCACAATGCATGTAATCATTACGTGCTGCAAACATGGACTCATAAAAACTCTAAAACAGAGTCAGTAACTCTTTACTTGTGTCCTACTGAGGGGGCTTGTTTAAAAGGGATGACAGAATGACACTTTGGGAGCAAGGAGGTACATACAGATGGGAGATGCATGGGTGGCTGATGGGCATCTACCCTGATGTGTTAGTATTCCATCACGGTGGCACAACGACTGAGAAAAATCAATGCAAGAGGATAAAACATTTGTTTCGGTTCATGGTTTCAGTGGTTCAGAGGTTAGTCCAGAGATGTTTGATTCCACTGCCCGTGGTGAGGCTGCACAATTATGGTGGATGTGCATCAAATTGGAAGGCTGCTCACCTCGTGGTGGCCAGGAAGTGGGAGGGGGGATGGAAGGGGAGGGGCAAGGGGAGGGGGAAGGAAGGAGGGGAATGGGGAGGAGTGGGGGTGGAGAGAGAGAGAGAGAGATTACTTTCATAACAAAGCTCCTTTCCCAAACCTTCAACACATGCTTTTTTGGGAGATGCTGTAAGATCCTCACCATAGCATCTGATAAGAACAGTCCTATTTGATTGGTAGTCATGAGTTCATGATATTATCCCAAATATTCATTTATGCATTCATTCATTTGGTTGCATTGGCATGGTCTGGCTGTTTGCGGCCCAAAGACCCATGTATTGGGAATTTTGAACCCAGGTGGCAGTTTGGGGAGGTGTCATGGAGCCTTCACATAGAGCTGGGGGCATGCGGGGAGCTTGGGAGCACTCCCTTTGGAAGAGATTGGGGCAGCTGTCGTGGGACCCTGCTTAGATCCTAAAGACGGGTTTCCTAAAAGCTGGAGCCTGTTCTTTGAGTCTTCTGAATTTCCTGGTTCCAGAAGCAATCCTTGGGGCTGGGAGCAGGGCTCAGTGGTAGAGCACATGAGTAGCATGTGAGGAGCCCTGGGTCTCATCTCCACCAAAAAAAAAAAAAAAATGGGACGGGGCAGGGGGACCACAAGTGCTCCTGCTATTGCCACTCACCATGAGTGCAGGCAGCCCAGAGGGAGCTCAAACCCTGCCTTGGGGATGTTCAGCCTCCACAACCAGGAGCTCAGTAAACCTCTTCTCTCTGTAATGCTGGCCAGCCTCAGGTTTTGTTACAGCAACAAAAAACTGACTAATACACATACTACAAACCTACCAAACTACGCGATATTTTCCATCCATGGGTAACTAAAATATGAGCTACAACTCCTTTTCTTGCAGAAGCATAATCATATTCACCTTCCCAATCAAAGCAAACCCTATCTCTTCCTGTGATTGTTTCTTTTGACCTTATGTCCTAAGCAATTGTACCTGTTTTATCATTGCATCTAGCCAGATATGGGTGCTCAAGGGGGTTTCCTTTATTTTGGAAGGGGAAGAAATTACTTACAGTGTGAATAGCCACCCATGTATGTTTGGGTGATTAACTGGGTTTCACTTACTTTTCAATCATGCCACATTCTCACCAGTCCACTGGACCCATACCAGCAAACCCATGCCAGTCACTCCTCAAGCCACCCCATTCCCCAAGTCTCCTAATTTCACATTTATGATCTCACTTTCTGTATGGGTTTTACATGCCATCTGTGTAAAATACCTAAACTGGCCAGGCATGGTGGTGCATGCCTATAATCCCAGCACTCTGGGAGGCTGAACCAGGAGGATCTTAAGTTCAAGACCTGCCTGGACAACTGAGCAACTTTGCAAGATCCTGTCTCAAACTAAAAAGTGGCTGGGGATGGAGCTCAGTGAAAAAATTCTGGGTATTGGATTCTTATTGTGCAGATTGTGGGTTCAATCCTCAATACCACAATAAATAAATAAATAAGAAACCTAAATTATGTCTAATCTTGCTTTATAATTTATACCATTATATCATACTGTCTAATGTCTATATGAATAATTACCTGATGCAGAGTTGGAAATGAAAATGAATGTGCACCCTTTCAATATGAACACCTTTTCAAAATAATCAACCTGAAATATGTGTTTAATCTTTCAAGGGACAGATAATTTCATTGCATTTATTAAATGATTGCATGGATTCTCACTCCTCCTCCTCCTTTTCCTCCTCTCTCTCTCTCTGAAAATTAGCTCCTGAAGTATAAAGACAAGCCCTGAAGGAGAACACTCTTGAAATTGAGGTGTTGCCCAACTGGACCTCAGTGCAATTTGGTTTAGATGCTGCGGTATAGCCCTTGGGTTTGATTCTGAACCCGTTCATTGGGCATTAATGTCTAAAGCATGAGGCCTGTCTCCTCTTGTTGTTGTCAAAAAATGGTATCGGTGCTTACGGCTTCTTGACTGGCAAGCCAGGCCACTTCAGGGAGTTTCTGACCCAGGTCATAGCAGCTGGCTGAGGTTGGGAGGGCAACAAGGTCAAGCCCTGTTTTAATCAGCCTGAAATCATCTGAACATCGCTCCTGATTTTCAGTAATTGCCGTCTTCCTAAGTTGACTCAGGGGCTCTGCTGCATCTCAACATTTCCACATAATCCTGTCAGCTTTGCTCTTCTCAAGGGTATTTCCAAATGCAAATTTCCTATTTTAAAATTCAATGTCATTCTTTTCAGAGCTGCAGTTTTGCACATGTGCACACAGACACACGCAAGCACATGCACGCACAAACACACGCACTCACCGACTGGCGGTTTATCTGGAAAGCGTAGCATGTCCCTGTTCGTGTGAAGCAAAGCCCAGAAACACTTCAGAACCACACGTGTTGTTCATGACAGTTGGCAAACACAACTCTGATGGAAACGCCTTGTGAACTCCCAGAGCTGTGAAAGCCTGTGTCCTTAGCGTAGAGCCTGGATTGTGAAAGTGACGTATTTTGAGATTGTTTGCCTTAGTTATACAGATCAGTGGGCTTTAGTTTGGGAGATCCCTACATGCATGGATCACACTTTGGTAGTTTGCTCACTGCCACGTTGCCTCTCTCGCCCCCCACTGCCCATTCTCTTTGTTCCCTTCCTCTTCTCCAAACCTTCTCTTTCCACCTCCATGTTCTCTCTCTCTCTCTCCTCACCTAAAACGTGAATAGGAATCACAAAAGTGCGTGCTTTGACCCATAAAGACAGTGAGGATGCCGCCAGTATCTTTTGTCAGTTTCTAGATAGAAACGATACGGTCCAGTTAGGATGCTCCATGAGAAAAATGGGCTTTACAGCATGAGTAGGGGAAAAAAAATCCATACCAAACCCCAGACCAAGGAGGCCTTCAGGGCTGCTGGCATCACCACGAAGCTGAAGGATCCATTTCTGCAACCCAGACTCACCCAGAGTTTGTATGGATGGATGCTTCAGCAAAATTCATATTCCTTACTGACTCAGAGATTTTTTAAGATCAGGCATGAATAGCCGAATATGAGGACTCAGTTCTGAGAAAGCCACCAGCCATCTGAGTTGTCTCTACAGGATAGAAGGGATCCCAGCTTTCCACACGTGACATAGGTCCTACCATCCATGCCCATCTTGGAGCCAAGTTGAGAACTGTATACTTAAAACATTAATAGAGTGGAATTCAAAGACACAGCAAGTCTGTGAGGAATTCAAAGAACAGGGCTCCCTGCTTGAGATGTGGCTATATTTCAGGTCTCTCAATCTGATAGTGAACACATAATGCAATCTCTTTTATTGGGAAAACATTCAGTATTTTTCCACCCATCAATTTCCTTTGGATGTAGCAGAGAAATGTTCCTAATTCAAGAATCTCGAGACCTGTCAGAAATGTGACGATCAACAGGTGGATGTTTCAACGTCCCTCTTAGCTTTGAAATTCATTTGACCTTAACATAGATAATGAAAATATTCAGTTATTTGTCCAATACATGTGACTGAACATATTTTTTGCAAAGCATGTAGTAACAGGCATCGCAGAAGCCTCTATGAATGTTTGTCAGACTTACTTCTTTATTGAAAATATGTGAAACATGGCTCCCAAATTGAGGAAAAAATTTTTTCTGACCACTAAGGAAATGAGCTGCTCATTTCCTGATATATTTTGACAATGTTTATTTTTCAAATATTACAGTCTATTCAATTTAAATATGGAGCCTTACTTAAAAGATCATTTGTCAGTGGTTAGGAGATTGTTAATGGACCTAAATTAATAAAATATGTGATATTTCTGAAGTGAATGCTTTTCTGAAAAGTCAGTACTTGTTTTTGATCACTTCAATACCTCAAGAGTTTTTTGCACATGTATATTCAATTAGACAATAAATTCCTACCTCTCAACCTTATCGAGTTTCATATACATAGAGTTTTTGTTATCTTTACATCAAGTCTTGGTTTCATTGCATTTAAAATATCAATATTAAATACTGACATCACAAATGCATAGAATTATTGTAGTTTAATAGTCTAAGTTACCCTTTTTTCTCTGAATACTTAAAAGACTAACATCTATGCATACCTATAAGGGTAGAGTGATCGCCAATGCATAGAGCCTGGGTTCCATACAATAGAAGAACAAACTCACTTACTTTAAACTCTTTTTCAAGACTTTCATTTTGAAGGCTCAAAAAGCTGTTATAAAATTAGGATTCTTAAAAATGCCCCACATAGTTGTCTCAGTGCTCAGCTGTACTGTTTGTAGACAACTGGGCACAAGAGAAAAAATGCACAAGTTTCAACAATTACAGTCAGAGCCCTCTCCTGTGTGATGTGCTCTGTAGATGGATGTTTTGTGACTAGGGTTTCACACATATGCCACCAGACTGACGCAGCTCATAATCAAAAGAGAAGCATTAATTAGCTCAGAATGTTCACCGGACAGGACTTCCTTAAGTCCTTAGGTTGACTGCTCTTAAGATTTGGCATTCCTTTATTCTGAGTGATAGCTTTCTTCTCCCAAAACAAACAATGTGAATGCAAACAAAGGCTGCTGTCCTACTGTGGACATGACTGTATTGTACAAAAGGATGCACAGGAACGCAGGGTTTATGGTAGATGAAACCAGGAAAAATATGAAAGAGTCAAATAGAGTGAACATTTCGTACCCATACATTTTAAAGAGATGAAATCATGTATTCAGTTCCAATCCATGAATAGTCACATCTGGGATAAAGATATTCTTGGATTCTGTGGGGGTATGGTGTTGAACACCTGAAAGCCCCAGTATTCAAGAGTTTGAGGCAGGTGGATTGTCATGAGTTCAAGTCCAGGTTGGGCTATATAGTGAGTTCAAGGCCAGCCAGAGCTACATAGTGACATCCTGTCTCATAAAAACAGAAAGAGGAGGAGGAGGAGGAAGAGGAGAAGGAGAAGGAGAAGGAGAAGAAGACTGGGGGTTTAGCTCTGTGGTTCTGGCACCTGCCTTGAAAGCACAAGGCCCTGAGTTCAATCCCCAGTACAAGAAGAAGAAGAAGAAGAAGGAGAAGAAGAAGGAGAAGAAGGAGAAGAAGGAGAAGAAGGAGAAGAAGGAGAAGAAGGAGAAGAAGGAGAAGGAGAAGAAGAAGAAGAAGAAGAAGAAGAAGAAGAAGAAGAAGAAGAAGAAGAAGAAGAAGAAGAAGAAGAAGAAGAAGAAAAAGAGGAGGAGGAGGAGGAAGAAGAAGAGGAGGAAGAAGAAGAAGAAGAAAAATAATATATATCCCCTACCTCCAAAGAGCCCAATATCTAGTTTAGATATGAAGAAAACTAATTGTGAAAAATGTTCAAATTACTGTTTGCATATTTTCTCTGATTATGAGAAAGAGGATTGGAAATGTTTCTGGTTATTTCCATCATGAGTGAAGCTACTGCAAGAAATATACCCATGGGAAGACTTGAGAGAGCGGTGGTTTCACAGGATGTGGATCCCTCTTAAACAGTGCTATTTCTCTTGGAAAGTCCCAAGGCAGCAAGGAGACACTAATGGAATTGGTGTTTCCCATGAGTACCACGGGGAATGCAAAACACCATGCACCGATCAATGAGCCAGTTAGCAACTATGTCTTGAGGAAGGGTAGTGTTAAGACTGCATCTCACACTTCTATTAGAAAAATTGTGTTTTATAGCTAGAATAACATGTCTTAGGAAGAGAAAAGTCCAAAACAGGTTTATTTCTAAAAAGTGCAAGAGATGGAGGGAGGGAAAGGAGGGGCAGGGGAAAGGAAATAAAAAGAAATAAGCTGTGTCGGATACATATACCAACTTCCCACGATGAATGTAATCATTACGTTCTGCAAATGTGCTAACAACATTTTTTAAAATTTGATAAATGTAAAGCAGTTTGCTTTGCTTAAGCAGAGGACCGATGGTGTCTTTAGGTGCCCTGTCCCACCCTTTAAGCAGCTTCCAGTATTCCTTCCTGAAAACTCAAGACCAGCATCTCATGCCCATGCTTGCAAAGTGAAGACACATGGCTGTGAGAACTCGCGGACTAGAGTCATCTCCTGCCAATGTCACCCCAGGGACAGGAGCAGCGCGGGATCTGTGAGGTACCATGAGTCATGTCATTTGTAGGTGACGAGCAAAAATAATCATGGGAAATGTTAAATAGGAGTGGAAGTCAGTGCAGTAGAAGACTAAGGGAATGTGAGGACAGATTTCCATAAGATCACAGTGGAAGAAAAGAGCATTTTTCCTTATGGCTTGAATGTGGCTTGTGACACAAGGGTTCAAGGATTGGAAACTTGGTCTCCTGTGTGGTAATGCGACAGGTAAAGGGACTTTGAAAAGGTGGAGCCTAGTGAGCTCCATCAACCTCTTTGCTTTATAAGTTACTCGGCCCTGGGCAGTTCATTATAGTAATGGAAAACAGACTAATGCAGTTTCCAACTGCAGTGGTGTGGCCAGACTTTCTAGAAGGCATAGGCTGTACCTGGCCCTGTACCTGGAGAGACCGTCTTTCTGTGTTTGCGCCATGCCATTTCCAGTGTTCACTAAGACCCCTGTGTGCATATAAAGTACTCTTCACTGCTCTCTCACATGCAAATTCATATGTTCCTGCAGAGAATTTTTCTCAAAAAGGAACATGTACCTATATATATTGCACTTTGGCCAAGCATCTGCAGCTCTGCTCTATTTGGGAGCCCTGCCTCATGTGCTCCCAGCTTTGCAACTAGAAGTATTTCAACATTGTCTTAATAAAGCCCACATTAGCCTTGCTTCAGTGCGAGAAATATGATATTGTGAGTGAGGATATAAACATAAGCTGTCAGTGAATGGCTCATTCATTCGCTCAGCAAGTACCGTTTGAGTGTGTCTGCTGGATGCAGTTTTGGACTAGACAGAAGGCCTGTTTTAGAAAAGCAAGCAACCCGGGCAGACAAGGAATGAGCAGAGTAACATAAAAATCATGAAACATAAAATGCAAGGCAAACAAAAGTTAGAGATCTGCCTGGAACAGAGGGAAGCAAATATCCTTAAAATATTCTGGGTATAGGTATGATTTTAGATACTGGGTGTTTGATGAATAACAAGAGAATTCCAATCAAGGGGGAATCAAAGAATGCCCCGGGGACAAAATAGATTCTTGAGCCCCACAAGTTGGATTTGAATTGGTGAAAAGAGAAATATGCTCACAGTAAAATTAAAAACAAAATTGGAAACATTTCAAAACAACTAAGAGTAAATTTTAAATGTTCTTTCAAAAAATAATCAACATTTGAAGTGATGAATATTAATTACCTTGATTTAACTAGTCAGCATTGTATTCAGAAATTGTAACATCACTTGGTACTCCGTATATAAATGCAGTCATAATGTGTCAATAATTAAATTTTTTTGTTTAAAAAGAATTGAATGCAAAATTACAAAAAGTGCAAAGAATATATCCCTTCCCCTATTTGTTATTGTGGACAGACTTCTAAAAAACAGCACATGAAAAGAAGAAAATGGTAAAGTGGTAGTGGAGGAACTTGGCAAATATTACCTTAAGCAGTGATTTCCTGTGGTTAACATGCACCTCTGATTTGATGTCACAAAACAGGTATTTTCCTACAAAACTCAGCATCCCAGTCTAGCCATGAGGAAAACATCAGGCAAACCCAAATTAAGGGCATGCTACACAGTACCTGAACAGTGCTCTTCAAATTTGGTCATTAAAACAAAGAATACCTGAGAATTGTCACAATCCAGGCTAGACAAGGAGGCATGACTACATTAAATTAAGCACTCAGGGGCTGGGTATTTAGCTCAGTGGTTCTGCCCCCGCCTCGCAAGCACAAGGTCCCAAGTTCGATCCCTGGTACCAAAAAAAAAAATTCCTCAATTAAGTGCTCAGAATTGGATCCTAGAACAGGAAAGGGGCACTTGTTGGGAAAACAGTAAAATGCAAATAGCTAATAAAATCTGAATATAAAGACCTTAGTTGTGTGCCTATAATGGTTCCTCAGTTGTGACAAATATACTACAGTAATAAAAATCTTTACGAATACGAGGCCCTCTGGACTATATTTCCACCTTCTTCATAGATCTTAAACAGCTCCAGAATGCAAAGTTGTTTTTTAAAAACTAATAAAATAGTTGGTGGGCTGGGGAGAAGAGACAGTGGGGTGAATAATGACAGGGAGATGTTGGGACATGCATTGGTCATGGCAGGAAGTTCAGCCACCCTTGAGGAGCAGGTGTCCAGAATGAGAGAACAGCTACAAAGTGGATGAACTGAAGAAAGACCAAGATGTTAGGAGCAGTGAGCATTGTGTCCAAAGCTGAAATGACAAGAAAACCACACAACGGAAGGAGTTTTGGAGAAAGGATGGTGCGTTTTGTACCTGAGAATGCATGGCTGACTTGACATGGAATAATCGTGAGAAGAATTGAAGAAGAATAGAGTTTTGATCCTCGAGTGTATGCCTGGGGAAATTACACCGTCATTTCTAGAAAGGAGGGCTCGCAAGGAAAGGTTGGCACAGGAGGAGGAAGAACTAGTTCGGGGCATGTTGAATGAGAGGAAGGACATGGAACTGAAGCAGAGGAGGCTCTTATGACTTTAATAAGTAATCTTAAAGGGCTGTCTGGTGCAATAAGACAAAGCAATCGAACCTGTGAAAACTGTATGGGAGATAGCACTTGGAAGTCTCAGCTGGAGTCTCAGCCACAGAAGAGGCTGAGCTGCCCTGGAGCAAGCACATAAAGACTGGTTGGGAGAAGTAAGCTGAGTACCATTCCAAGGAGCCAAAGGCACAGAACTGAAAGGGAATTCCAGGAGCTCCACAAAGTCGCAATCTACAGGTCCAGTAGAAGGCAGGAGGAGGTTTCTCAGCGTCCATCCTGCTGACAATTGTGGCGAGGTGATTCTCTATGGGGCAGGCTGTCTTGTGCACTATTTATAGTATGTTGGTGGCATTCCTGGCCTCTGCCCACTAGAAGCCAGAAACCACTGATCTTCAAGTGGTGAAGACCCAAAACATCTCCAAACTCCAGTCAGCCTCCCTTGGGGGTGTGATCAACCTGACCAAGAACCCCTGACTCAAATAGTGTGAGAGATATAAAAGTAGAATGGGTAGAGAGGAAAGAAGTAAGAAAATAAATACATCGATTTCTACATTGTACAAATCTCAAAATCCATACTCAAAAATCTCCCCTCATGGTATCCTGTGGGACGTATTTTGTAGACAGGAAATATGTACAAGGTGTGGGCAATTCTGATGAAACTAAGGTTTCAAGAGGACTGATTCCCTCTCAAAATGGATTGAGTTATTCTATATTAGCAGCCTTAGACCTCAGGCCGAGCTGCCTCCAGGGCCACACAGAGCCCCCAAATGCCCAGGAAAATGTATTATTTTGCACATGAGGTGGGACTCTCTGTGCAAGGCTGCAGCTGTTTAGAACAGATGTTAGAGAAAAGGACCACGAGCCTCTGCCAACACAGCAAGGCAACATTTCCCAAAGTAGCCATTGCCCACCTGCTCTATGTTTGATTGGTGCCCAATAGCACCGTTCTTTTGTGTCCCTCCTCTGCCCAAGGGACTCACTGGAAGTGTGTGACATCCCAGAATCCACATGTAGACAAGAATACTGAGACAAGACATTCTGAGCAAAGGCATTCCAAAAAGAGGTAGTAATTTATAGACGTTTTTCAGATAGTCTCTGGGCAAGACATTGACAATTAGCAAAGTATTGCTTGAAGGCTCTTAAAAGAGTGCCCCTATTATGCACAGCTGGTATGGTGAGAGAACAACCCTGCACCTGTATGATACTCTTCTTCCTATCCCAGAACCCTGGTCTCATGCTCAGAAAAGCCCCAGATGAACCCAGATGGAGGGACATCCTACAGAACACCTAAGTGATGCTACTCGAAATTGTCAAGGTCTTCAAAAGCAATAAAAGTCAAAGAAGTTGCTGCACGTTGGAGCATGCCAGTGATTCATCATGATGCAGGATTTTGAACTGCCAGAAAATGAGCATAGGTGGAAAAACTAAGGCAATTCCAAGAAGGCCTGGAATTCAGCTAATAGCATTGAGCCAATTCTCATTTTTGCAATTGCACAAATGTACCCTCGTTATTCAAGACGATAACATTAGAGGAACATGAATGAGAAAGAGAATCCACACTATCTTTCTAAGTTTTCTGTATGCCTAAAATGATTCAAAAACAAAAAGTTTATGTAAAGGAAGTTGAAACCTTAGAAGAGATTGCAAGTGTAAAACATTCACATTCAAAAAGCATTAATTTGGAAACTTCTACATATCCTGTTTTGAATCTTGTTTGTTCATAGGAAATCCGGAATGTAATTGTAGTTGGAAATGTTAAGAAGCAGTTAGAAGAGGAACAAATGCTCACCAGGTGAGGCTTGGAAGCCAGCCACTGTATAAATATGGCCCATTCTAGCCTCACAGCAATCTTAACGTGGGAAGCATTTATTACATAGGTGAAGACACTCAAGCTCGCCATCACTGAGCCATTCGTGCAATATCACACAGCTGCATCTAGCAGACTGAATTCAATGTCATCTCTCGCCAAGTAAAAGCCTCATGATTTCCATTTGTGGCATCCTTTCAGACAATGCAAGTTTTGTACAAAAACATAAGACACAGACAGGGAAATTGAGGAGTTTAGTTGGGACTGAGAGAACTCCCCAGGTGCTTCCTAATTAGGAGTTAGGTAAGGTGGAGAGAGGTAAGAGATGGAGATTAGAAGGAGGATCTGGAGATAGTGGAGAAGCAGGAGCAGAAAAGGAGCAGCTGAGGAAAATGAAGAAGTGGAGCGTAAGAAACAGCTGGAAGGGGTAAAAAGCACATGCTGTGGAATACAAGAAGTACCTGGAAACAGCAGCAAAGCATAACTGTGGACTATGAGGAGCCACTAGCAAGAGCAGAGAAGCACACACTGGACTAGAAGGAGCAGCTGGATCCATTAGAGAAGCACTGACTACAGATAGAAGAAGTGCTGGGGAGGAGAAGTGTGAACTGTGTGAATCTAGAGTTCTCCACACACACAAGCTGTGTGACTGTGGTGAGATTAACCTCTCTAACCTCACATTCCTCATATGTACACAAGGGTCAAAGATGCCTATTTCATACCCCTTAAGTGTTAAATAGGTGTTAATCGATGTTAATCTAGCAGTCTCTTGTCTGACATGCAGAATGCATTTAACTGTATGTTTTGTTCTCTTTTAAGAAATCTCCCAATGTACCAGGAATATCTGTATCCTTGAATCTCAATGTCCAAGAATCTTAATGTGCTTGGAGAGAATGTGAGTATAGAGGCTGCTATCCTCAAAGTCACAGGAGGAAACTAGTGGGCAGTTGACTGAGTCACTTTCTCATCACTGAGACACAGTAGCTGAAACCCACAACTTAAAGGAGGAGGGCTTCATTTTGGGTCACAGTTTGTAAAGGTTTCAGTCCATAGTCAGCTGGCTCCAAGACAGGGCAGCATGGCAGAGGGCCATGGCAGAGGAGAAACAGTCCATGGCATGGTAGGCATGAAGCAGAAAGAGATCAAGGGAGGAGGGAAGAAAATAGACCCTTCCAGACTTCTGACAGCTACAGAATGACATTTCTGAGGGAGAAAAGAAAACAAGGTGAGGTTTTTATAAGTTATCTAAAGAGTATCTTGAGTTCAAGAAACAATGTTCCATTTTGTGGTGAAGACTGATGTTTTCTAGACCTGTTAGTAAGCTGAGAATCAACCAGCTTGGGGTATGCAAGAACTGCAGCAGTTAAATGCACTAACAGGCATCCTCATTCACACTTAATCAAGCTGGGGTGTGAGGGTCTGGAAACCATGAAGCACCAGATTCCAGCATGGAGCTGAAATGTGCAGTGCTTGCAGTGTAATCAGATCCCCCCATATCCACTTTTCTCTAAAGATGAGTAAACCATATGGAGAACACAGCACCGTTACAATGTCTGTGTTAGTTCTTTCTTTGTTTGTTTGAGCTTATTGTATTGATAGCAAACAAGAAAAGCTGGGAAAGCAAAGAATTGTAAGAATTAGACTAGAAGAAAAACATTGTTGGAAAAGATTACAGTCTCCATATATAACCATGTTAGTCAGCTTTCCATGACTATAGAAACATACCTGAGGTAACTAACTTATAAGACACAGGGTTTGTTTTGCCTGATGATTTTATTGGCAAAATCCGTTGTTTTTTGGCCTTTAGTGGGGATGCAGGATGGCAGTGGAGGGGAGTACGTAGTGGAGTAAACTGCTCACTGAATGGCCAGGAAGCAAAAGTAACAAGGAGGGCTTGGGATCCTTTGAGCTCATGCTCCCTTCAAGACTGTGCACCCAAAGACCTAAAAGCCTCCCACCAGGCTCCACCTCTTAAAGATTCTACCAAGTCCCAAGAGCACCACACCAGGGACCAAGCTTTTAAAACATAAGTCTTTGGGGGACTTCCCAGATCCAAACTACAGCTATAATACTATGCCTGGAGATAGAAAAAATGTTTTAAAAATAATAATGATGATAATAAGGGCTTTGGTTTTAGACTTGGATGCTGGTTGTACAGCTTCTTTCTTCGTTAGAGTTTTAGTAAATGTTTACCATAAACACTTCCCAATCACAAAATATTTTTAAACATATAGAAAAGTATAGAGAATGCTATAATGAACAGTTTTGTGTCTAACACCAAGTTTTAGTATCTGACTTCTTTTGCTTCAAGCATATTTTTTAAAATTACAGGCAGAATCATTGACCATAAATATTGGTCCCAAACCTCTATCTCTTTTTACCTTCTCAGACAGTACTATCAATACTTTCTTTGTTTATTATCCTCATGTGAACATTTATTACACACACACACATCTGTAAATAATAGATGGAGCCTTCACTATGCTAAAGTTATGTAGGCATTATCATATTGTCTGCATTCTACTGGCTTGTTTCCTTCTCACAAAATTATGTGTTTGAGTTAGTCTGGCTGATAGATGAGGGGATAATTCCCAAGGATTTAGCTCAGTGGTTCTGCCACCTGCCCTGAAAGCTCAAGAGTTCAATCTCTGGTACCAAAAAAAAAAAAAAAAAAAAACGCCACTGAGATAGCTCAGCTGGAAGGGCATTAGACTGAAGATGAGGGCATAATTTTAAGTACAGGAGCAGTTTTGTCATATGTATGTCCTACAGTACATTTATGCATCCTTCTGTCAGTGAATGCCTAAGTGGCATCCAAGTTTTGCTATCACTGATAAACCTGTCATTTGTTTATCCAAGGCTTAGGGTTCAAATACAGACACCTTGTATTGCAACCTAGGTGTCACAATATTCAAGAGTTCCCAAGAAATTAATGGACAACTCAGATTCCTTTCTCAGACCTGCACCAGACTAACTTAACTGGATTTTTAGAGGGCAATTTTCAGGTTTTGGCTTTTTAAAAATACCACCCGAAGAGTGTCTAACAGGTGCCCAGGACTGGGATAAACCTTCCTAAAGGGCACCTGGGATTGAAATAAACCCCCTGTATAGAGACGCTCTTGAATGTGGTAGGCAAGTGTTGTGGCTTGTGTCTAGATGTCCCCCAAAGCCTCATGAGGTCAGAGGTGGGGATTTTTCCGAGGTGGCTGAATCTAGAGTGAGTGATGCCAAAGTTGATTCATGATGCAATGCTAGGCTCAAGGGCACTAGGATTAAGGGTGTGAGCACTGCCCACCCCAAGTAGCCTGGATAAGATACAAGGGGTAGAAAGAGCTGTGATCATCCCTTGCTGCTTTGCTACCACCCACTCACCATGAATTGTTTCTCCTCTGAGATGCCTGTCTGCCCTGCCACCCTGCCTTGGAGCCAGCTGATTATGGAATGAAACCTCTACCAACTCTGAGCTAAATAAACTTGTCCCCATTTAACTTGTGAGTGTTGGGTATTTTGTCTCAGCAGTGCGAAAAGTAACTAAGACAGCAAGGAATAATGCACATGAGTGTGTATTATACCATATTATACCAGAGTTCCCAGGTTGTCTGGGTGGCAGGGACACATATGTTTTTAACTTTGCTTAATTTTACTGGTAGCCCACCAGTGGAATTACATCATTTTTACATATTCCTATCAGCATGTAGTATCACCAGTCTTTGTCCACAGAAAGCACTCCTCTATTATATTCTGTAATTCTTTGACATTCAAGGAGGCTAAGCTCTTTTCTCTGGCTATTGTCCATTTGGATTTTGTCCTCGGAGAATTCCATTCCATATATAAAATCTCAATTCGTTTGTCCATCCTACTGAAAATGGACTTTAGATTGCTTTCAGTGTTTGACAATTGCAAGTTGTATGAATAAGGCTTTGTATAACCACACATTTTTATTTAGTACTTAGAAATGGAATCACTGGGTTTTCATGAGAACATATTAACTTTATAAGAAGCTGCCAAAATATTTTCCAAAGTAGCACACCCTGTGGACACTGCCAGCTGTGTGTGAGATTCTGATTGTTCTCCACCACTGGCAAAATTCGGTCACCTCAGTCTTTTCAATTTTAGTTGTTTTCATGGGCCTGAATGGCACCTTTCTGAGATTTAAATCACACCTATGTAAAGATGAATGATAGTAAGTACTTTGTCTTGGATATTTCTTTTTCTGAAAATCATGTGCGTAAGCCTTTCACTCATTTCTTTTTTCTTAAGGTATGGAAGTTATTTGGATATTATTATAAGGACAAGACTTGGGCCAGTTGTATGTAGTGTCACTATTTCCTCCTGTTCATGTATTTTCATTTTTCACTATTTAAAAAGTGCCTTTGGATGAGAAGTAATTTTTATTTTGAAAAACCTAATTCATTAATTCCCCCCTCCCATAACTACTATATTCTGTGTGCTCTCTGAGATGTCTTTGACAAATTGGGGCCATACAATGTTCTTGTTTAATTCTAGAAATGTTTTTACTTCAGATTTTCCATGTTGATTTCCAATGCATTCAGGTTCGCCATTTTCAATATACATATTCAGTTGTTCTATCACCATTTATCTTAAATTTGTTTTTTGATTGACATAGAATGGGTCAGATTGAAGCACTACCTCTTGCCTCTTTTCTGTAGTTGATAAATCCATTCTCGAGCCTTTGCTGATCCCCCTGGGATGGCCTGGTACACACATCACATGGAATTTTGTCTGGAAATTGGGAAGTAGGTAGCATCAGGGTTCGGTGATTTTGCTGAGCTTCCTTGGGACCATTCCACACAAGTGCAGTTCAGGATTGAGACTAGGTCTTAGGCTGAAGAATACACAAAAGTAGCAGGTGGCCTTATCTCTGTAATTAACCCTCCTATGGTCACCAGATAAAACACAGGATGCCTAAATACTGTAGAGATACCTGTATACTCAAGTATATCATGGCACAGTTCACAATAGCCAAGTTTTGAAATCAGGCTAGGCGACTGTTCACAGATGAATGGATTTTAAAATGTGGTTTATATATACGCAACACTACATAGTCATAAAGGGGAATAAAATCATGTCATTTGCAAGAAAACAGAAATCATTATGCCGAACAAAGTAAGTCAGACTCAGAAAGACAAGTGTCACGTGTTTTCTGTCATATATAAAATGTAGGGGGAGGAAGATAGGAAATCACTAACAAAAAAGATAGGCGATTACTAAGAATGAAGGAAGGAAAGAAGAAAGGAAGGAAGGAAAAAAAGAGATCTAGAAAGGAAGAGAAAGAAAGAAAGAAAGAAAGAAAGAAAGAAAGAAAGAAAGAAAGAAAGAAAGAAAGAAAGAAGAAAGGAAAGAAAGGGAGAGAAGGGAAGGGAGGAAGGAAGGATGGAACGAGGGAGAGAGGGAGGAAGGGAAAAATGAAAAAAGCTTACTGCTCATCTGAAAACCTAATTTTATTCAAAATCCTGTGTTACTTTTGTCCGATCTGCCACCTCTTCCCGTGTTCTGCAGTTCTCCAGGGCGTTTCCCTGATCTGTCTGAGCAGGTTCTTTCCATGGATTTAACCTTCCTCCATGCAGCTTGGTGAGACCAGGGCCACCTCTCAGCTGAAGCAGCAAAGGATAAAAGAGAAGAAGAGATAACAGGGATTCCCACTCATTGGATAGATAGCAGGGGCCTCTTTTCCTGGCTGCTGTTGCATGAGCAATGGGATGGGTCTTGTCTGGGGTTCTAGCTGAGGATCAGGAAAGCTTCACCAAGAAGAAGGCCCAGGAGAGAGAAAGCTACAGGAAAGCCCAGCAGAAACCTGGCCAGCCTCCCACTCTCTGGCGTACATATCACACAAGGCCCTTTCTCGGGTCCTTGGCTGGAGACAGAGGTGTCTCCAGGATGATGTTGTTGAGATCCCTTCTGAGTTCCAAGCTCCAAGCTGCCCCCTCACTGATGCTGGGAAACTGAGAAGGAAAAACTCATGGAACTCAGCCCTGTGATGGGACTTAGGGTTTGATTTCAGTCTCCAGTGTCCCTGCTGCTGTTTACATTTTCAGAGGTTCAAGTAGATGTTTTTTGTATCATGTCCAGAGATGTTAGCTGTAATTGGCGGGAGACTGTCCTCGGGGTACACTATCTTGGCCCCATTATCAGTTTTTGGAAAGTTTTTTCTTTCCCACATGAAATTATTTTAGCACTGGCATGTGTGAGTGTGTGTGTGTGTGTGTGTGTGTTTTGAAACACTCAATTTTCTCCTGTTGAAGTGCTGAGAATGCTATCCCCCTGGATGGCTCTTTGTTGTGCATGCAGTGTGCTTTAGCTAAAAAAGACTCATGGTCTCCATGGCCTTTGCCTGCTCTCCTTTCACTCCATTTTCTCCTTCAAAGCACACAGAGGGCTTCCTATGAACTTAGCATATCTGCCCTGGAACCCCAACCCTCAATGACAAATTCAAGTGTCACGAGTCTCCTCCCCAGAAACTGCTTTGGCCTGAAGAGATCAAAGCATATCACAGCAGAGAAAGTCAGTTGACTCCATATTCAAAGGGATTTGGTCTGAGGGACATGTACACTCTTCTTCTGGTCCATTTATTTTCTCCCTTCTTCCTAAAGTTGCCCCCGTTTCCCTTCCTCCTACTCTACAAATACAGAAGATAAGCTTCTCGATATTGCTGGGCATTTGGTTACTCATTTTTCATTCCTGGGATGCCCCGTGCATGTAATAAATATATATGCCTCTTCTCCTGTTGATCGGTCTACCGTCCATTTATTTCACAGACTCCCTTATCAGACCCTCAGAGTTTAAAGTACGTTGTTCTGTCCCCTGTAGCTCCATAGGCTCCTCCTTCTGGCTCCACACTCCCCTGATTCAGTCTTGGCCACTACAGTTTGACAATTACCCTCAAGAACAAGTAATGAGAGACCTATGACCTGGCCCTTGGATTTCAGGGTGATCTTTGCTATCCTAGGTCCTATGCAGCTCCATAGAAATTTCAGGAATGATGTGTAAACCAAGTTTGCTGTATATGCAAACACAATTGCCGTATATGCAAACACAATTGCCCTCTATAGATAATCTGTGGAGAAGTGAGATCTTAATGGTAGCGAATCTTCTAATCTGTGAGCATGATGTATCTTTTCATTTATGGATTACACTTTTCATTTCAGCAATGTTTTGTAGTTTTGGGGTAAATGTTTTACTTGACTTTAGTTAAATTTATCCTGAATAGTCTATGTGTTATAATGTTATGGTAGATGCCACTTTAGTATTTAGAGTCCACTTGCTCATTACTGATGTTTTGAGGTAGAAGTCACGTATCTATTGACTTTGCATCCTGTGCCAAGTTAAATTCACTCCTAAGGAGTAGGACTTATTTATATGCCTCTGTATTTTCTACACACAAAAATCATGTTGTCTGGAAACCATCTTCTCTCTGTCTTTTAAAAATTCTTAACTTACCTCGCCTCATATAAAACCATGTATTGTGTTAATGCACTAACTTTGACTGCCGAAGAAATAATGGATAAAAATGAGAGTGAGCAGACTCTCTTTGTTCCCTCTGGTACAGTGTGAAGTATTCACCAGCCTTTCTTCAATTCTATTAAAAGCTCATTCTAAAGTTGCTCTCTTCTTCTTTTATATTATTAATCACTTACCAGTACAATTGTTTAAATACAAGGTGACCAAAAATCGCATTTTCATTAACTTTTATAACATAAGAGGAAATATAAAATAATAATTTTATCAAATTTATTCAATCATATTTATCAATAAAACTTTATTTATCAAATTTATACAAGACTTGACTGGGTGAAATGAAGCTCAGGACAGTACAAAAGCAAACACGCTGCCTGAGTGACGCTCGGGGTAAACTGTTAAGTGGTTAGCACAACATATTAATTCTTCCCAACTGCTGGTGCATTGACTACTTCTACATACCCGAGTCCCCAGCCAAAGACCCATCCCTTACTGATGTGCCACATTCCTTGCCCCAGTGAGATTGCCAAGATAGCTGCTCCTCTGTTACTAAGGAGGGAGACAACTAATTTATTTTCCTGGCTATGAGTGTGTCTCTCTCATTTGAGTCCTAAGCCCACATTCTTAAAAACAAGCTAAAACCACTGAGCAGCACATCACTGTTTCAACAGCTGCCTTCTCTGGGGCTCTGGTTGAATGAGGATAAATCTAGCTCCATTCCTCCAACCTACGCACAAAAACACACAATCCTCATTGCCCCAAGGGAAGCAAGCACCTGGAGAATCTTGAGCCTGGTTGTGTAGACACCTGACTCTATCTCACCTGTAATGGTTAACTTTAACTGTCAACTTGATGGCTTGAAAGATGGCTAGATTAGTAAAAGCGCTCTTCTGAGTGGGTTATGACCTTGAGATAAGGCATGACCTTGAGGACTATATCTGGTCCCTGGCCTCTTCCTCTCTGACTTTGCTCTCTGTTTCTACCTACCACGAGGTGAAGAGCTTTCCTCCACCGTGGCCTTCCACTATGATGTTCCTGTCTTGGAACCAGCTAACCATGAACTGAACCCTCTGACACTGTGAGCCAAAATAAACTTCTTCTCCTTAAGGTTGTGTCATGTATTTTGGCACAACAATGGAAAATCTAAGCAATACACTGTCCACATTTAAATGTCCACTTTTAATATTTATTTGCATTGCTACATATTTGAAACCAAAGTGGCTCAGTCTAATGATGCCTTGTGATTAGAATCCCCATCCTTTTAATTTTGTTTGCTTTTTTTTATTCCAATCAAAGGACTTTAATGTATCATCACAAAAGAATTGTCACAAAGGAACAACAGCCATGGAAATGGTGACTTTGCTCTTGAAGTCCCATAGTCGTGTGCCCTGCACTGTAGGAAAAGCTATAAAGTTTCCATTCCTCTTTCATTCCTAAGCCTTGTTGAGTCACTTTTCAATCCCCAACAAGGATAAATGAAATAGCTTCATCAAAAGCAGTTTAAAGTGCAGATTGAATTTTCTACTCCTGCTGTCTGCACACTAAAGGTCATAGAAGAATGAGCTGAACCAGAAGGCCCCTTCCAGCTGCAAGAGCCTGTCATTCTTTTGACAAACTCTCTCTGCTTCATAGTTCCAGACCCACAACCAAGGCAAAAGCAGATGGCTGCCAGCTCAGCTTTTGGTTGGAAACCAGAGTTTGGTCTGCCCAGCTTCCAGTCAGATGCATGGACTGCAGAGCTGCTCTAAAGAAGACATCACACAGGTGCAGTTGATCTTCAAATGGGAGTAGTGAGAGAAAGAAAAATTACAGTACTACATAGAACACTGGTTTGGTGTCATCTGTCAACCACGCTTCTATGTTGTTGTTGTTCCCACTACATTCTTAGTGTACAGCTGAGATGAATAAGAAATCTATTCCTCTCCCCTGAATTTCTAGGTCATGGTTTGTTGCTTACTACAGTCAAAAGTCAGTAAGCCAGTTAGTTACATGAAGCTAGACAAAATGCTATACTTGCCCAAATCTGTCTTTTTCTATGATAATGATAATAATTAGCATCCATTGAGTATTTGGGGGAGGTTAAGGCCTAACTGCTTTATGTGTAGCACCTCTTTTAATCTTTACAGTTCCAAATTAGGAAGACACTGTTGCTCATCTATTTTTATATGATAGTCCAATATGTCAGTCCAATTTCCATTGCTATAACAAAATACCTGAGGCATGGTACCTTATTTTTTTTAAAGTTTATTTATTCAGTTTTGGAGGCTGAAAGACCAATTAGGTAAGGGCCCCCTTGGCTCTGTCATATCATGCCCAGTGGCATGATGGCAGGACCTGTGTGTGGTGGAGCAATCACATGGTAAGAACGGATGCCAGAGGATGGGAGGGGCCAGTTTTGCTCTTTATACCAATGCATTCTCACAAAAACTAACTCAGGACTGCATGGATCCCTTCCAATGTCACAAACCCAGTGACCTCCAAATAACGTCCAGCTCTTGAAAGTTCCAACATCTCTCAATACCACCACCCTGAGGATAAAGCTTCCCATACAATGGAAATGTCCTCCTCCAGAGGACACACTCAAAGCATGGTTAAACCATCACACACAGCATCACACTACAAATAACTTGTAGCCTGAGACTTCAGAAATGCTAGGTCATGGCACTGTGTTCCTCCTGTGCATAAAATAGGAATAATTGTTTTTACTTTACTATTTAACTCAAGGGAGTAAATGAATCATTAAAGCCCCTAACTATAGCACACATTCAAAAATATTAGTTCATCTATTCAGCTCTTGATGGACATATAGGCCACTTCCAAGGTTTACCTGTTGAGAACCGTGCTGCTGCTATAAACATGGCTATGCATAGTTCATACACAATATGCCGGCCATGTCTACTAGTGTATGCCGATCAAATTTCCCTGGAGTCTCTTCTTACCATCTCCTGCTGTTCCTAAACCATCATTGTCCTTAATGTCACTTGATTCATGTCAATTTCTTCCTCCAGCAATGTACATTTTTGTAATGCTAGGTATTTGTTGACTCAAGGGCTCAGTTTAAGACCATGAGCGCCTGAGAGGAAATGCTTTCTTTCCAAATCCAGTGTTATGATTTACATCAAAGATTGTAATATGGCACAGGGAAGTGTGGAACAATATTCTGGCTTATACAAATGCACTGTCTTAAGAATGGGAAGTGGCTCATATCTTTTATCTCTTGGAGAACATGGTGCTTGGCACATCTGCTTCCTTTTCCTGCCTAATGGGAAGCTCTGTCATTCCAAATATCTACTTAGAGCCAGATGTAAGAACAAAGGTGTGGAAAGAAAAAATCTACCCACAATTGTACATATCTCTAACCCACAATTCATGTATCTCTAAAAACCTTTAGAATAATTATAAATTATAAATGAAGGCAAAACCTCAAGCTCATTTTCAAAATAAAACTAATGTTTTACTTTATTAAAAATTCACATAATAATCATCTCTGGATTTGAGCACTGTCTCATCTCCCAATAACTGGGAGGGAATAAAAAACACTAACTTATGAGGATAGTTCATGGAAATAATGCCAATGGACTAAAAGAGAATCTCATCTCCCTTATTCATCTTTCCCTTCATATTTTTCCTTCTCTTTTTTTGTTTTTCTTTTTACACCTTTTCTCTCCTACTTTCTCTTGTTGAGTTGGCAAGCAGGGTTCACAAGAACAGTTCTCAGAAGATGTGCTTTATAGCTGCACCATGGGATTTCATCAACAGTCCCAATGAGGGGAGCATGAAAAGTGAGAGCAATCCTCAGTCATTCCCTCCTCAAGTTTCTCGGAAGGTGAAGAAAAAGAAAAGGGCTACCTGAGGCAGATGGCAAGGATGTGAACCTCCGTCTCCTCCTGGCCTTTTACAGGTCCAGTCCTTTTCTGGTGAGTGTGGGGAATTATTAATTTGAAAGAGCCCCCTGAAGCACATCAGGAAAATAAAACCTTTCTCCAGGCATTGCTTTAACTAACTTTTGTAATGACTGTTGTAACCGTTGACCTCACCTACACTCTATAGAAAGGGGGGCTTAAGAGTGTGAGCGGGCTCAGAAAAGAAGACAGATGCTCCCACCTGTCCTGTCTTATGCTCCAAACAGAAGTTGCTCACCACCCCTGCTCACAGCAATTCTACCCATGTTTCAGAGTTAACCTACTCTTTCACTAACTGTGACAATGCCCACAACATGAAGTGCCAACGCCTCTGCTGAGTGCATTGTCTGACCTCCATTACCACATGCTGCCCCCCGACATGTAATGCTGCATTCCTATGGATCTTTACCCTCATGGAGAGGAATAAGGTGCTCCAGGGCAAGGAATACATGTTATGTCTTGCCATCTATCCTCATGTTTTACTTAAGGTCGATGGGCTATAAACTATTTTTCATTGCTGAATTTGCAATTAACAATAAATCATTTTGTGAAGATCTTTTTTACTTAAATACATTTCACTTATGACAACATTGAGTTGCAATTCAAGAGGAAAAAGAGGTGAGGTACATTCTGGATATGCAATTGTACTTTCTACACTTTTAATGACCCACAGTGAACTGCAGTCAGAAAATATTCAGTAGGTAATTCCAGAAAGAAACAATGTAGTAATTTTAAGTAACTATTACTCTAGTTATTATTATAATTGCTTTATTTTCATCATTAGTCATTGTTATCTCTTATGGTATCAAATTAAATAAATTAAACTTTATTATGAGGATATATGTTTAGGGAAAAACAATTTACATAGGATTTGGTACTATGGCTTCAAGTATCTTTTGGAGATCTTGGAATATATCCCAGAAGAATAAGATGTGGGTCTTCTATACACAATTCTCAATACAAATATAAAAATAAGAAATGAGGAAAAGAGGTACATCAAAAAACATCTTAACTAAAGTACTAAAGTCATTCAAACATGTTTACTCCAAAGTGCTAACAATCTCTCTACTCAAAATATATCTTATTTCAACACCATAGCCACACCATCCCAGAGTCATGCTGCATTTCTTCCTTCACTGTTGAATTTCATTTGTTTCTTTTATTTCTCTTATTTTCTTTTATTCCTTTCTTTTCTTTTTGTTGTGCAGGGGATTAAATTTAGAGGCTCAAAATGCTAAGAAAATGCTTTACAATTAAGCTACATCCCACCTAAAATTAATAATTTAAACCCAATTAAAGACCAGCTTCTTCCAAGAAAATTTCTCAATTCACACTCCAAGCAATGGAGATCTAATTTTTCTCTTTCAAATTGGAAAAGACTGTAGTAAATGAAACTCTTATGGAAGTCCCAGGTGTGGCTTGGAGCACTGCCCCCATCCCGTGCTCTGCTCCATGGGTCAGCCAAGCAACGTGAAGCTCCTCAGCTGCATCCTAATTCCTGCCCACACCACCATGAGGTCCCAGGTGAGGCTTGGAGCCCCACCCCAATCCAGTGCTCCACTTAGCCATGCAGGCACCTGCAAGGCTCATTTCCACTGCCCCCCCCTCCAGCTCTTCTGCTACCAGGTCCCACACTACAGAGGCACAGGGGATTATATTTCACATAGTTAAATGTGATAGATTAATAACTACCACAAATTGTCATTTTCTAAGCCAAAAACAAAAATGAGAAGATATTTAAGGAAGGCACAAATGCAGGCTTCCATGCCACAAAAAGGAAATTCTGGGGGAAATGAGGTGGAAAAGTCTGATAATCAACCACTTGGACACCCTGAACTGACATCACAGGAAGTAACAAAGCAGATGCATGAGGCTCTAGAAAAATTCAAAGCAGAAATAATCTCCCAGATAAATACAGAGATGGTGAATAGAGTGAAAGACATGATTAGAGGCTCTAGAGCAGAAACAGATAAGAAAATAGATGAGATCAGAAACATGCTGGAAGCCATGAAGGCCCAGCATAAGAAAGAAATGGAAACTATGATTCCCCAACATAAGAAAGAAATGGAATCCATGAAACAGATTCAAACAGATATTCAGGAGATTAAAAACTCCATTGAAAGCATGCAGAGCAGGCTAAGAGAATCTGAAGACAGAATATCAGATATAGAAGACAGGATTGCAGTTAAGGACCATGAAAACAGAGATTTCTTAAAGATAGTAAGGGAACATGAGAAATCAATCCAACAGCTTCTAGATGATTCCAAAAAGAATAACATAAGACTAATAGGAGTCCACAAAAAAAAGTACAATAGACATAAAAAGACAGATCACAGAAGTAATAGTAGAAAACTTCCCAGACAGAGGTAAAGAATTGGACATACAGATAAATGAGGCATATAGAGCTCCAACTAGCCATGATAAAAAAAAATCTAAACCTAGACATGTAATACTCAAGATCCCAGAAACCCAACAGAAGAACAAAATTCTACAGGCAGTTAGAGAAAAGAAACAAATAACCTCCAAAGGAAAGCCCATCAGAATCATGGCAGATGTCTCAACACAAACCCTCAAATCAAGGAGAGCCTGGAGTGAAGTATTTCAAGCCCTAAAAGAAAATAACTTCCAACCTAGGCTGTTGTATCCTGCAAAATTATCTTTCAAAATCAATGGGGAAATTAGATACTTTCATGACAAAGAACACCTGAGAAATTTCATGAACACCAAACCAGCACTCCAAACAATTTTATGCAATATCCGAGAAAAAGACAATGAAGGTCACAACTCCATGAGGCCCAACAGAGAGAAGACACCACGCAAGGTAAGACACTAAAGGGAAAGGGGGAAAAATAAGAAATAAAGGAGCCAACAACAGTAAAACATCATGGCAAGGATGAGTCAATATCTGGCAATTATAACTGTCAATGTTAATGGCCTTAATTCACCAATCAAAAGAAATAGACTGACAGAATGGATTAAGAAGCAAAACCCAGCAATATGCTGTATACAAGAAACACACCTAACTCAAAAGGAAATTCATAGACTGAAAGTAAAAGGATGGAAAACAGTTCTCCACACAACAGGATCCCAGAAAAAAGCAGGGGTAGCAATCTTATTTGCAGACAAAGTAGATTTTAAACCAAAACTAATTAAGAGAGACAAAGATGGTCACTACATCCTTGTGAAGGGAACAATCCAAGAGGAAGAGATGGCAAACATAAATATATATGAGCCAAATAGAATGCCCCCCAACAATACAAAACAAATACTAATGGACATGAAAAACCAAATAAACAATAACTTAATTGTAGTGGGGGAACTCAACACCCCTCTATCACAAATAGACAGATCATCTAGAAAAAAATTAACAATGAAATTCTAGAAGTGAACCAAGCTATTGAACAAATGGACTTAATAGATGTTTACAGAGTGTTCCACCTCACAAAATCAGAATACACATTCTTTTCAGCTGCACATGGGTCATTCTCCAAAATAGATCACATGCTAGCTCATAGGGCATATCTAAGAAAATGTAAAAGAATTGAAGTCACTCTCTGTATATTATCAGACCATAGTGCAATAAAATTGGAGATCAATAACATAAGAAAACAGAAAACACCCACAGACACCTGGAAATTGAATAACACCCTCCTGAACAACCAATGAGTCACAGAGAAAATTAAAGAGGAAATTAGACAGTTTCTACAAGTAAATGAAAATGCCAGTACAACATACAGAAATCTGTGGGACCCAATGAAAGCAGTTCTATGTGGGAAATTCATAGCAGTGAATGCCCATATTAGGAAACAGAGAGAACTCAGTTAAATAACCTAATGCAGAACCTCAAGCTCATAGAAAAAGAAGGGCATAACAAAACCAAAGGTCATACAAGAAAAGAAATTATAAAGATCTGGGCAGAAATCAATGCAATGGAGACTAAGAGAATGATACAAAAAAAATCAATGAATTGAAGAGCTGGTTTTTTGAAAGAATAAATAAAAGTGATAAACCTTTAGCCAACCTTATCAAAAAAAGGAAAGAAAAGACTCAAATCCATGCAAGCAAGAATGAAAAAGGTGAAGCCATAACAGATCCAGCAGAAGTTCAGAGGATCATCAATACCTACTTTGAGAACCTCTACTCTAATAAAATGGAAAACACAGAAGAAACGTACAGATTCCTAGATAGATACGAAATGCCAAAGTTAAATGAAGAAGATATAGAAATTCTAAACACCCCAATAACAATGAGTGAAATTGAAAATGTAATAAAATATTTACCAACAAAGAAAAGCCCAGGTCTGGATGGCTTCACTGCTGAATTCTTCAAAACATTTAAAGAAAAACTATCTCCATTACTCCTTAAACTCATCAAGGAAATTGAAAGGGAAGCGAGTCTTTCAAATTTTTTCCTGGAAGCAAGTGTTACTTTGATTCCAAAACCAGGGAAAGACCCAACTCTAAAAGAGAACTACAGACCAATCTCCCTAATGAACATAGATGCAAAAATCCTCAACAAGATACTGGCAAACAGAATACAGTGTGTCATCAAGAAGATCATACACCCTGACCAAGTTGGATTTATCCCAGGGATGCAAGGATGGTTCAACATCAGTAAATCAATAAATGTAATACACTATGTTAACAGAGTCAAGGACAAAAACCATATGATCATGTCAATAGATGCAGAAAAGGCATTCGACAAAATCCAGCACCCATTCATGATAAAAATGCTACAGAAAATTGGAATAGAAGGTCTTTATCTCAACCTGATTAAGGCTATCTATGAAAAACCAACAGCCAACATCATACTAAATGGTCAAAAACTGAAAACTTTCATGCTAAAATCAGGAACAAAACAAGGATGCCCACTATCACCACTCTTGTTCAATATTGTTCTGGAAACATTAGCCATAGCAATTAGAAAAGAGAAAGAAATAAAAGAAATAAAGATAGGAAAGGAAGAAGTGAAACTATCATTATTTGCTGATGATATGATACTTTACATAGAAGACCCAAAAAACTCGGTCAAAAGTCTTGTACACCTAATTGACAGATTCAGTAGAGTAGCTGGATACAATGTCAACACTCAAAAAACAATAGCCTTCTTATACACAGATAGCAGACCGATTGAGAGAGAAATTCGGGAAATAATTCCTTTTACAATAGCATCTGAAAAAATGAAATATCTAAGAATCAACCTAACAAAGGAAGCAAAGACCTCTACGCTGAAAACTACAGCACTCTGAAGAAGGAGATCGAAGAGAATGTAAGAAAATAGAAAAACATCCCTTGCTCCTGGGTAGGAAGAATCAATATAGTGAAAATGGCCATACTTCCAAAACTACTATATAGATTTAATGCAATACTGGTTGAAAGTCCAACAATATAGTTCAAAGAACTAGAGAAAACAATCCAAAAATTCATTTGGAAGCAGAAGAAACCTAGAATATCAGAAGCAATTCTGGGCAACAGAGACATGGCTGAGGGTATCACAATCCCCAACTTGAACCTATACTACAAAGCTACGGTGATAAAAGCAGCATGGTACTGGCAAAGAAACAGACCCAAAGATCAGTGGCATAGATTAGAAGATGCAGAAACAACTCCAGACATACTCAGCCACCTCATCTTTGACAAAGGAGCCAACCACCCTCATTGGAGGAAAGATAGCCTGTTGAATAAATGGTGTTGGAAAAACTGGATTTCAACCTGCCAAAGATTAATACTACCCCCATACCTATCACCATGCACTAAACTAAGACCGAAGTGGATTAAAGAGCTAAATATCAAAACAGAAACACTAAACTTGCTGGAAGATAAGTTAGGTAGAAGTCTCAATGACATTGGCATAGGAAAAGACTTTATGAACAAATCTTCAGTAGCACGGGAGCTAACACGAATCAACAACTGGGATCTCATCATATTAAAAAGCTCCTGCACTGCAAGAGAAACTACCAACAGAGCTAAGAGACAACCTACAATATGTGAAGAAATTTTTAGCAGCTGTACCTCAGACAAAGGTCTGCTATCTAGAATATATAAAGAATTGACAAAAATCAGACCCCCCAAATTCAAAGACCCAATTCAAAAATGGGCATCCAAAATGAATAGACATTTCTCAGACAAAGAAGTAAAAACAGCAAATAAATATATGAAAAAATGTTCAACATCACTGATCATTGGAGAGATGCAGATGAAAACAACACTGAGATTCCACCTCACCCCACAAAGAATGGCTGCTATCAAGAAATCAACAAATAACAAATGCTGGCAGGGGTGTGAAGAGAAAGGAACCCTTCTCCATTGTTGGTGGGAGTGCAGACTGGTGCAACCACTGTGGAAATCAGTATGGAGATACCTCAAAGAACTAGGACTAGAGGTCCCATTTGACCCAGCTATTCCCCTACTGGGTATCTTCCCAAAAGAATTAAAAGAATCATGCCACAGCGATATATGTGCACCCATGTTTAGAGCAGCACAGTTTGTAATAGCTAAAGTTTGGAAATAGCCCAAGTGCCCATCAACTGGAAACTGGATAAAGAAGATGTGGGGTTTTTTTATAAAATGGAGTACTACTCAGCCATAAAGAAGGAGAAACCAGAGTCATTTATAGCTAAATGGATGCATATTGAGGTCATACTCTTAAGTGAAATAAATAAGACACACATGCATAAATACCGAATTGTTTCTCTAGTGTGAGAAACTGAAAGTGTAAATAAGGATGAAAATGATTAAAACGAATAATTGATAATTTGAAATAGGAAGAAAGTGCCCAAAGGTGTAGGGGTGATGGGAGGGGAAGGGGATAGGGAAGAAGGGAAAGGAAAATTTATGAGAAAGAAAAAAAAAATGGAAACACAGTCTATGTAAATAGGGAAGGGTGGTGGGGGTGAAGAGCGCATAGGTAATGAGGGAAAAAATAAGAACTAAGATACATCATGTTCAGGTGCAAACACCCAATGATGAATGTAAATGTATTGTATACCTAAAATGTAGCAATTAATATATATAAAAAACTTCTTATATGTCCCTAGATAGTGATTATGTAGCGTATGTGTAATAATTTGTGTTTCTTCTGCTAGTGTGTTGTTAAATTAGTTAAAAGCAAGGATTATGGCTTTTTTTCCCTTGTAATTTCTATCACACCACGCACTGAGATTTAGATTCAGTTTAAGATCAATATTCCACTATTGATTCTTGATTCATTAACTTAATCTTGGGGCAATTTTGTTCTTGGTTTTTAATGTGCTATAACTTCCAACATTTTACTACTGTATTTTGAAGCATTTGTGGTGCATATTGAACATCAAAAGAACAAAAGATCTCCTATTTTTGGACATTAAGTTTTTACCTCATGTCACGTAAGTCTTTTTGTGCTCCCATGTGAATTAACTAAAGGGGTGGATAAGGTTTTAAGCAATTTTCTTGGTTTTGTCCAGCCATAATCCTTTATTCTAGCATCTTTCATGACCACTTGCCCACCACACTAGAGAAATTCAGTATCTAAGCACTTCCGGTATCTGTATAAACATCCATCTCTACATCAGATCCATGCTCAGGGAACAAGCCCTTGATTTCCTGTGTGTGAGGTAGTCATTTAGTCACAATGGGAACTGAGGAGAAATCTCCTTATTGGTGGTTGCTATGGACTGATGCAAATCTGGACCCACCTACTCCCAAGCAGAGTGTGATGTCATAACAAGCATAAAGATGTCATAAAGTTTAGAGGCCAAACAAGTGAACATTGGAGGAGGAATCCATTACTGGTTTAAGTCTCAGTTTCCAAAGGCCCAAGAACAAGGAGCTCCAATGTTCGGGGTATATATGTTATAGCTTGAGAATTGAGAGAATTTGCCTTTCCTTTACCTTTCTGTTATATTTGGGCCAACAATGAATTGAGTGATGCTTACTCACATTGATGAGGGAAGACCTTCATTACCTAGTCAATGTTTCAAATGCTAATTCCTCCCAGACAAGCCACATGGACCCACCTGAGAATAATGTTTAGCCAGCTATCTGGGCATCCTCTAGCCCAGTCAAGCTGACATGAAAATTAATCACCACAACTTGTATTAGAATTATAAGTAGGATATAACCAAAATCAAGTCTTTCTGGTATATGTATAAAAAATTAATTTTGTAGAGTCACACATATCTCCACCATTGATTATTAGATATTCCTTTCTCTAGCTAAAAATGTAGTGATTTTGCTACTGTTTATAATGCATCTTTAATAACTTTAAATAATAATATGCACTTCGTGAATAATGTAAGACCCTCAAAACACTATCTATTCTCCCTGAAATTTGTATGATTTTGCTACTTATTTATTTTAATGTGGATAATAAACTCCCAACTAATTGCTAATTTTTGCTTTAAACTGCTAATTATCTTGTGAAAGACTTAAAATGAGAAAAAAAGCCTTATACTCTCACCCATATTAAATGTTCTCTCTGTAACTGTTACTGATTAGATTTTCCATTTGATAACGTTCTTATCATGTCTTAAGAAGTAAATTTAACATTTCTTAAGTACAGATCTGAAGGAAACATCTGCCCTAGGCTTTTATGTGTCTTAAAAAACTTTTTTTATTCCCCCCGCTTCCATTTAAAAATATTATTTTCACAATCTATGGAATTATAGACTAATTTGTTTTTCCTCATTTCACAATTTGCAGATGCAATGGCAGTACCCTCTGACTAGCACACTTTCTGTGGATGTGGGAGATTATGTCTTAATTCACAGAAAAAAGAAGCCTTTAAGACAGGTAACATGTTGACCAAAATTGATTAATATCCTTCTCGCAATTGGAGTGGAAGTCTGTCAAATCCTACAAAAGTTCATATCACAAAAATATATCTCTGTTCAACTAGGACATTGTACATATGTGTATTAACTGAAAAGTTACATACCCAAGTCCCTCAACCTGAGCAACCTTACTGATCCATAGATGTCACCAAAACACCGCTGCTTCTTTAAATTATTGTAAGGTATTATGGCTTTGATACACCATTGTTTGGATGGTCTTGTAAACCACAGGTATGAAAGCAGAAAATACAAATGTTTTTTTCAGAACCCACCAGTCAAACTTTCGATTCACTAATCTATTTATTTGATCTGGAATACCTACTGATTTAGGGAGTGATTACTTGATTTTTTGCCCTTAATTTTACTGGGCAAACAACTAGTATGACTACAATTGGCCAATTTATTATATGCACTGTAAATACACATTCAAAATAATGTTAAAATAAATAGATACTTACGTTGTCTGTATTTGTAGTAAAGCACTACACATTTTAATGGCAAGTTTAGCTTCTAGGAATCATGATTGCAAGTGACAACAAGAATCATGCAACAAAGTCTTCAATTTTGTTTAAGCAAGAAAGTTGGGGGTGTTGACTCTGACTTGTGCATAGTGAGGAAACTGTGTATACATTCTGCCAGATGGGTTCATTTTTTAAAGCAAATGGTTCTGCCATTTAGTTTATGTACAGCAGAGAACACTGAGATCACATGCAGTATATGTGAAATGTATTTAAACTTTCACAAATGAATTCCAGATTCAACAGAGATTTACTGTCTTGGTTTTCTTCTGCTGTCATGGCATATTCAGAGCTCCAAAATGATAAAATGAGAAAGATAAAATTATAAAAAATTAAAAACAAAAAAGGGAGATGTAACCAAAAGAACACATCCATTAAAAAGTAGAGGCTGGTTGGTTATGAAATGATGAAAAGGCCCTGGGGAAACAAAAATGATACATTTCTTTCAGAAAAAAAAATGAGCTTGTAAAACATCATTACTACTTAAAATACCACTTATAATGTTTAGATTCCAAGAAATATGTTGCTCTAACTACAGAATAGAGCTTGGTTTGTCCCAAATTGACTTTGCAAGGAACTGAAAGGGAAGGTCAGAAGTAAATCACTGGTTTATAATTACTTGTAAATGGTCTTGGGTTCAACTTAGCACCATTGACAGTAGCTATCAGAAGCATTAGAGTTTCTGAAAGATATTGCAGTGCCCAGCCATTGTCTTTTTTAACTGAATTCAACAAACCACATGTAAAAATAATAAAAATAAAAGCATATCATCATAACCTGAGTTTACTTGGAAACTTAATCTTTCCAAACATAGGATATGAAGGTACAGGTTACAGGCTATTACCAAAAATATCAGAAAGCAAAGATGCTCACCTCATGACCAGGAAGCAAAAGACAGGAAGAGGAAGGACCCAAGAGCCCAATATTTCCTGCAAGCCACACCCACAATGGCCTAAACACCTCACACTAGACCCCACCTCCTTAGGGTTCAGCCCCCCTCCCAATAGCACCACCTGGGGACCAAGTCTTTAACACACGAGACTTCTGGAAACACTCTGGATTCAAACTGTAATAATTTGTTTTCTAAGTACCATTTTCTATGCATATTCAGAGTCATTATCTCTAGGTAGCTTAGTTTCCATATAACTGAGTGAGTGATTGTCATTAGATACAAAGTTAAAAGTGATTCATGTCTTAGCAAATCATTTTCATTATCCTAAGTTGAATATTGTGTGTGTAGTTTTTCAGGGAAGGTCGTAACACAATAGTGTCTAAGTTTGGTGACAAAGAGATGTCAACAGTACGTAAATATGGACAAAAGAAAAAAAATAGATCAGAAAACAGATATTTTATTCTCAGAAGAGTAACCTTAATTTTATCAATTTCTGAAAGCAGTGTCATAATTTTGAGCCAAGACAAATATTTATGGTGCATAAATTTCACTTTTATACAATATTCCCACAACTTTTCACAAGATTTTATTCATTCCTCTCTCTAAAACTGTTCAGCTATTCAACTGTGTATTATTATATAAACTATCTACTTGTGTCATATTACATTAAAATAAGTTTTATTAAATGACACTAATTCAATGATATTCCCCTAGCTTTTTGAAATGCAAATGTGAGAATCAATCCAGTTTTCACCCCAGGCTTGGAGGTCTTAGGAGGCATTTATCTTATCATTGCTCTCTTGAGTGTTAAAGACATAACCTACATGTTTGTGGTTCTCCAGGTTTTTCCTGTTGAGACTTAAATGCAAAATTTGGAATTGGAAAAAATACTTTGTCAAGCACAAACTTCTTGTAAGAAAAGCTTTGATTCCAAGATTAATATTTCTGCTATGACTTCAGTATTCTAATTTGTTATTCAAGGCCATGCCTTTGGCAGGCATGGTGGCCCAGGCCTGCAATCCCAACCTGTCACAGTGTGTGACCATGGTGGCACAGAGAATGAATGATTACTCAGAGATGACACTTAGTTCAATCACCAAGAGGACCGGAGAGGCTATCTCAATGGAGACCATCCAGCATTAGGGAGACTCCCAGGAGTAGCACTGAAGCTGAGAACTCTCTGACTTTTATTTAGGCTATCAGTGTAAGAAAGAAAAGAAGAAAAGTATGGAGCATGGAGTTCTCTCAAGGCTGGTCAGTTTCTCATGGGGAAAGAGGGAGGACAACAGCCAAATACACATGCTTCACTAATCTAAACTTGTTGATTAACCATTCACTCCTCAACCAACCCTCTGGGAGGCTGAGGCAGGAGAATCACAATTCTGAGGCAAACCTGGGCTCAAAATTTAAAAAAAAAATAAAGAGGGCTGGGGGTTTAGCTCAGTGAGAAAACCCTAGGAGCAATCCCAATTCTAAAAAAGATAAAATTAAATTTTAAAAAAAGCAATGCATTTCACTGTGACATTTATGGGTTATTATTTTGTATTCATCTCTTTCTAGGGCAGTATGCTTCTGTCCAAAAGCTAACATTGATTGATTGATTGATTGCACTGGAGCTGGAATTCAGGACCTTGTGCATGTTAAGCAAGCACTCTGCCACTAAGCCAAATCCCCAACCTGCAAAAGTTGATTTCAATGATGAGGATTTGCAGGAAGTAAAGAAGAAAAAAAATGCATGAGATATTATTTCCAAAAAAATTATACAATAGGACACCTTCCTAGAGTTGGAAACAAGAGTGCTAATCTGCATGGGACAGTTTGGCATAGTGAACACCAAAAAGCAATGACACAATTGGCTGACACAGATTTTGTTTTCCACATACACTTGCAGCTATAGAGATTAAGAAGTCAAACTCATTGGTCATTTTTGTTGTTTTCTATTATTTTAATGAAAATCAAAAAGAAAGGAATGCTGAATTCATAGCAGAAATATTAATCTTGGAATCAAAGCTTTTCTTATATCTGTCTTTTATTTTGCTCTTTAAATCATTTATATTATGGATGTCTCATCAGAGAAACCATGCAATATTCAATTTTCTAAAACCCAAGAACTGGGCTGAAGGTAGCTCAATGGTAGAGCACTTGCCTAACATGTACCAGGCCCTGGGTTTGATCCACAGCACTGCAAAAAATAAAGAGAAAAAGACTAGAATTTTCTAGATGTTCTTATAATTCCAAGCTAGGTAAACTGGTATAATTTACATTAATAGCAGACATATTGATAACTATGGTGTGTTTTTTTCATGAAAACATATGGTTCTCTTGGTATTTTTATCAAAGTTATGAGTGACAGAAACAGATATTTTGCTGAAACAAAATGGCAAGCTATGTGCATTCTTTTTTTTTTTTTTTTTTTTTGATACCAGGGATTGAACTCAGGACCTTGCACTTGTGAACCAGGTGGTGGACCTATTCTTGAATTCATATTGAAGTGTTTACAGACTGTAACAGGAGGCTGGAGGAGACAGGGGCAGTGCTGCTGCTTCAGGGAGTTATCATGGCAGGAGGATGATATCCTGTGACTTGTTACACTTCTAGAATATCTTTGTGAGCTATTACATACAGATGTCCTGAGCAAGACAACCACGGGAGGGCTGACTTCTCATGAAATCTTCAACATGCTCAAGATTTATGGGCCATGAGTCTGAAGGCAGGAATACAAATCTTATGACTCCAGTTATGAATGTAAGACAATACCAAATAACCCTTCTCTGCTGTGTTTGCAGGCTCAGAAGGGTGGTGGGGTTTGAGTTGTAAAGTCCTCAGCCTCCCATTTGGGAAAGTATGGAAAATCACTTAATGTCTCCACCCTGCACTGTCTCCTAGGATGTTTCCAACTAATGCACACGAGGAAACAGGGACAACAAATAAAACATACAGGCTCAGGAATCCAATACCTCCACTTGGAAGTTTTCTGTCCTTTGTACATCAGAAGATTTATACTGCACATGTAAAGGAACCACATTGGAAGTGTTACCCAGTGATGTATGTCTCCTCGTGGATTATTACCTTAACAGTAAAGCATTCTTAGCTCCTCTGTTTCACAGGAATCCATGCAACGAAGTAATGGCTTAAATCTGCTGTTTTCCTCTTTCTGCATCCTCGTATTATTCATATTTTAGGTGAAAAAACTTCTTTGTAATTTAGAAATAGGCAAGGTACAAATGACATCATGAATAGTATACAGAATAATCAGTGAACATATAAAATAACTTACTGATATCACTTTTGATCTTATGGGAAAGATAAATACTGCTAACTGAAGCCTGGTGGGAATATATCACTCATGCTAAATGTATTACTCACATTCATTTTACATACAATCTATTTCTTAGATAATGAACTTTGTTGGAGAGTAGACAGTGTGAATGAGGTAAAGCCTCCATGGGCAATTAGGTTCACCGTTTAAAAAGTTATCCCATAATGTGTGACTTTAAAAATTGGTCCCTTGTTCAGTGAATGGAGCAGCAGCTTTGGGGGCAGTGATTGGGGAATAGGGGCCAAGGGACAACTGCCTTGTTTTGAAAGTGGCTTCCATTAAAATTGAGACATGGGCCGGGGATTTAGCTCAGTGGTTCCACCGCCTGCCTTGCAAGCGCAAGGTCCGGAGTTCAATCCCCGATAGCAAAAAAAAAAAAAAGATTGAGACATGGGCAGTTGTCAGTCTCAAGGAACTGATGGGACACTTGAAGATGGCCATTAGCTTCTCATGAGAGCAGCTAGCCATGTCATCCTCACGTGGGTAACACACACTTTAGAGAGAACCACATGTTCAATTTTCTAGGAACAAAGCTTTGCCTCTGACCTGATGTCCTAAGGAACTTGCAAGCTGGGAGACCTTTTCTCCTTCTGGTAGCTTCCTGAACTGAAGTTTTGAAACAGGTGCAATAGTTACGTACACCACTGCCCTTGGGCCGGTTATTCCTCAGAGCAGCCCAGCAGTAGGCTCCTTCCATGACATTATTTTCAGTCTTGAAGACACTCAAAAGAGATGGGATTTCAGAAGGCAAAGAAGAGTAAGGCTGTCAGGATTTGGCCTGAGTCACCTGGCAAATGCTTTCTGCTGGCTTAACGTCTAAGTCTACGGTGGCATGGCTATGGCCTTAGTACACACAGGGCACCATACTTCCTACTAAAACAGAAGGAACGGAAGATTGGAGATACTATGTTCATTGACCAATAAATATTATTTTTGATTGAAGAAGATTAATGCATTTAGCTTTTATTCATTCTAATCTCACAAATTAATTGTACATATTCTTAGGAGTCATCGTGATATTTCCATTTATGCATACACCATGCATTGATCACATCCATGCACTTTTCTTCTTCCTATCCCCTTTCACTGAATAGCTAAAAAAACTTGCATTATCCTTAAAACCCATTTGAAAATATAAATAAGGAACTCAATGGCCATTTGTATCATTAAAACTTTTTTGCCACTACCTATTCTACTGCCTCTGTGGATTCCTCTCAGACAGGAACACTGAAGGATGCATTTTTATAGTTCAAACAGAAGTGTTGTCACCAAGGATTTCTGGCCCAAATTCCTCAAAATATAACTCATGCCAAGACTGTTCCTGAAAAAATCAATAACGATGGTGAACTCCATGAATAGCTTCAGGAACTTGTACACCTACAATTAGACTTGAATTCTGTTACTGAAGCCAAAATTGAATTAATTATTTTTTTCATGTTACCGTTACTGAAAAATGCTACTCCTATGAACATTTCATATAAGATGTGGTATAACCATGGAATAGAGTTTACACCACATTACATTACAGTTCACCACATGTAAATGAGTACATTGTAGAATGTGGATTATTAAAGTTTGAATCCAGAACATGATCATTTCCAGCTTTGACATTTTGGCATTGGGCTCTGCAGAATTTTGCAATTTCTGTTTGAGGACTCCAGGTCTCCTAGACATTGTGCAGGCACAAGCACTATGATCCCAAACAGCTGGGCGAACCTAAATATTATGAGGCGTGTCTCTGAGTAAGGTAAGTCTCCCTGCCTTCTCGCTTTGAGGTGCTGTGCTGAATTTTTTTCTGTGTTTACCACAAGTTCCTGGACTTGTTCTTGGACCTGCTTTCCCAGGTCCTGAGTTTTGGGGCTGAGGGAGCCAAAAAGAACAGCACAAATCTATCAGAAAACAAGATCCATTTCTAAAGAAAAGCTAGCAAAAAAATGTAGAATGAGTTCAAAAGCAAGCAATTGGTTATCCATAGATACATCATTTAGGTTTATTTTTTATTTCTCCTGACTTCTTCCCTATTTTTGTTTTTTTATAACTTTTTTACTTTTACATATTGTGAAGCATAGAGAGAATATCTAAGTATAGTACACAATTTACTGTAAATATTCACCTAGATTTAGGACATGTTAAAACTGCAACTATAGCTTTGCTCTGTTGTTTCTGTCTCTGTTTCTCTCTATATATCTTTATCTACCTATCTCCTATACCTATTTCAGTGTTTACCTACTTCTGTCTGTCTCTTTCTCATCTGTCTCACTATCACTTATCTCTCTCTATGCATCACATTTCTTCTGTCTTTTCATACACACACACACACACACACACACACACCCTTCCCTGTGTATAAAGCACACACATTTTTTTCTCAACTATTTAACACTAAGTTCAAGCTACTACACTCACCTATTCCTAAAGATATGGGTGTGTACTTCCTAAGAATGAAAACTGCAAAAGCCTAGTACAATTACCAAAGTCCAAGATTTTAACTTTGCCACAGAATTGTTAATTCATAGTCATTTTTAAACTTTCCCCATTATCTTCATAATGACCCTTTTAGCTGTGTTTTTCCTGGACCAGGAGATAACACACAAGCATGAACATGGCATTACTATGCTCTGCATTTTTAATTCCCTTTAATCTGCAACAGTTTCTATTTTCTTGTTTTCCATAATGTAGCTATTTCTGAAGGTTGCAGGCCAGTTATTTTTGTTGAACATCTTTCGACATGAGTTTGTCTAATGAGCTGTGATGACTGAATTCAGTGCATTTGTTTTTGGACTGAGCATCCCAAAGAAATGGTCTGTTCTCTCTGGTACATCGTGTCAGGATCCACATGAAACCTCTTTGTCCCATCATTGGTGATGTTAAACTTCATCGCTTGGTTAATGCGGTATCTACTGGACTTTCCCCTATGAAATCGTGAGTTTAGTTCCTCTTCCATAGGGCATGCTTCAAATCTCTGAAGAAAGTTATCCTTTTTTGTTGAATCTTGTCATTCTTTGATGAACATTCCCAATTCTCTATCCCATTTTTGGAGGTAGTTTCATTAAAGATTTGCTCTTCTTCAGACGCTGCTGGATCTGTGTCCAAAAAGTTACCAACGCCAACTAGTTAGCATGGCAATATAAACTATAATGGATGAGAAAATATAAGACTATATTCATGCTCCTTTGGCAAGAGTGCAGCCATTGATTACTGATGTCTGCTAGGATCATCACAGGGAGAGTATAGTGGTTGACTGGCCATCTTGTATTATATGTAACTGTTCCATGAGTTCTAAACCAGGTAGCTCAGATCTGAGGTTTTCTGTGGGATGAAATAATTCTTCCAACATTCTAATGCCTAAAATTATTTAGAATTTATCACAGTCTTAGCTTAGGACAAATTTGCACCCAGCTGAACTGTCAAGCGTTTCATCTTTTCTTTAAGATGCATTTGGGATCAGAGATTGTTATATAATCTCATTATTGGTAATGGTGTATAAAATATCTAGATTGGACCAGCAAAGAAAAAAATAATGAGATGGCACTAAAGGAATACCATCTTTCTACTTAGTTTTATCAAAAATACCATGTGGAACTGCAGAATGTTGGAAACTTACTTCACATTTACCCATATGAATATTATTTTGAGTCTTTCAAACATAGGCAAACTATATCAAAGTTTCCAAAAAAACCCTGTATTTACATGTTGCAACTATTAATCATAATTTTTCAACTTAACTGTTCCTGTCTCTTTCCTTTCTAGCATTATTTTTAACATATTTTGCTTCTGGCCATCACAAATTGAGCAGCTTTGCTCTATCATGCCCTTTCACCATGACGTTCCTGCCTTAAATCCAGTTGACCATGGACTGAACCCTCTGAGCTGTGGGCCAAATTAAACATCTCCTTATTTAAGTTGTGAGTGTCTGCTACTCTGTCCTGGCAATAGAAAACCTGATCAATGCACATATTAATCTTTACCTATGCTTACTTAACTGAAAATGTGAATTAAGTATACTATACTACATTCTTTTCATAAAGCATTTCTGGTAGATCCTAAAACATGTTATATTTCATTTTAGGTATACTTCTCTATTGTGAATGAAGACATTTTTTAGGGAGGAAAATAGAGAGGCCTAACAAACTTAATGAAAACATCTCTCGGGGGTTATTTTTATTTAGTAAAGGCATTAGGGAGCTAGGAATGTGTCTCAGCTATAGAACACTTGTCTACTATATGTGACTCCCTGAGTTTAACCCTCAATACTACAAAGAAACAAAGTATTAAATAGCATTTAAATTTTTTAAGAGAGTACAATAAATGATACCTATAACAATCATGTGATCTTAAATGGTTAAGTCTTGAAAACAGAAAAGTTGTGACAAGCTATAAAATAGACTTTGCTGAAGGAATATAGCAAAATCAATCGTTTTCCACATATCAAAACAATATATTTCAACACATTAAATCATCCTTATTCCACAAAGTACTTACTCAAATTCAAACTCTTAGCCACCCAAAATATTGTCTTCCTAAAGCTGACATATTTAGACTGGAAATAAATTCTTTTGACAGTTGATAACTAATTTTTTATCAAAAATTTTGGTAATGGCAAAAAAATAAATCATGAAAATTTCAATTTTCTCCATTACCTGAAAGTCTCTAGAGGACAGTTTGGCCAGGTTATATTCATTCTCTTTGATAAATCAGCAAAAATATGAATCTATTCCCCCAAAGTAGAAATTTCTCCATCTCAATAGTGCTCTCTCTCTCTCTTTCTCCTCTCTCTCTCTCTCTCTCTCTCTCGATGTGGAGGAGATGCTATTATGACTAACTCTTCCTTCTAGCTCCAGAAAATTATAACAGAAAAACAAACAGGAAACAGGGGCTAGTTACTTCCATGGTGAGACCATCCTGAGCAATACTAACAATAGATGACATTTACATAGAATAGTACTGATGTGGAAAAGAGACAGAGGAACTATAGAACACAGTGTGATTACTTTGAGGTCAGACCTATGGTGTTTTCTTTCTTCTGGGAAGTGACAAAATATGGCTTCCTAAATATCTGGACATCCTTATAAATCATATTCCTTTTCCAGGGGAAGTTTCCAGAAAGAGTCCGAGGCTCAGCTATTCTCTTGCAAAATGTGACTGGCTCTGAGCGAGTGGACTAGAAGCTGCATCTGACTCTACTGGGTCTGCTGAGGTAGCACAGTGCTTGCTCATAACACTGGCACTCAATAGCAGACAAAAAAGAAAACACACATATGTACACACGTACACACGTACTTACGTATGTTACATAAATGGAGCCAGAAGATGAGAGATTCAAAGTATTCAAGTGTAGTTGAAGAAATGCAGCTCAAAGAATGGTAATTAAATATTAATATAAAGCATTTCACAATGAGACACTTTTATGAGCCATTTCTGGCTTATCTCAATTCTCATTTCCTGAAAGTTAGACCAAAGAAGTATTTAATGAATATTCGTGTATCATGCCCAACTGCCTTTATTATCAGAGAATGTGTACTGTGCAATGAAGTAGAGTCATGAATTTGTTATGAAAAACATGTACATACATTTTAAGTAAATTCTTTGCATTGCTTATAGTTGAATTACAGATAAAATCAGCACATTCTCTTCCTTCTAACTTGACTTCAGAAAACTGGTAAGTAATTGGTAAGGAAGGCCAGCATTGCTTCTGAACTGGCTCATGAAGACTTGCTGAGGGGGTAAATCTCATAGTACTATCTATTTTTCATTTTCCTTTTCTAAAAGGCAACTGACTGAAAACATTCTCAATATTTAAAGGAAGAAATGATTGTTCCTCAGCCTATATTCCCATGGTAAATTGAGTTCCGCCTCTATTTTAATATGTACCATATTTTGCCACAATCATTTCTGTCTTTCTTATTAAATTAACAGTTCCTTGGTGACTAGGGACACAAAAAAAATATTTCTGGTAGATAAGGTCCTGTGAATGTCAGATGCTCAACAAACATTACTTAATTCTTACTCCTTACTTAAACGAATTCTGGCGAATATCATCATCATAGATCAACTGCATTAATTTCATATTCTAACTGACCTGTACTTAACATATAACAAAGATAATTTAAACCAATACATAATGTTAATTAGATCTAGATGCCAAAAAGTACAACACAGGGCTTTCTGCTTATTTACTTACAACTCATCCAGTTAGAGTTTTTCTCCAAGTTACTCACTTTCAGAGATGGAATACAGAAGATGCATCAGTTCCCTGTTGCTATGCAGCAAAGTATCCCAAAACATGAAGTTTCCAAGTGTTAACATCTGATACCTCAGTTTCCATGAGCGACAAATTCAGGCATGGCTCACCTGAATCCTCTGACTCAGGGATTCTCATCAAGTTGTGGCCAACTGGGACCTGAGTCATCTCCAGCCTAGATTGATGCATCTCCAACTCACTCCAATTGTGGTTCCCATGATTCGCCTCCTCTTGGGCTGTGGGATGGAGGACCTCGTGACTTTGTTGGCTGTTGGCCAGATAAAGAGCCCTTAGTTCTTCATCAGATGAGCTTTTTATAGGGCAGCTCACAGCTTATTTCAGTCAAACAACTGAGAAGAAACAGGAAGAGACAGTGGGCCAACAATCCATAGCCCTTTTGACCTAATCTCCTGATTCATGCCACTCTAATTCTTAGAAGTGAGTCACTATTTCCAGTACGTTTTCCAGAGAGTGGGGTTGTATGAGACACTCAGGTGAGAAGTAGGGATGGCTGGGAGCCATCTATGAAGGCTGCCCACAAAGAAAGGAAGAAGGTTTTGGAAAGGTTTATCTACAATGAAAGAATGACAGTTGTCCTTATATGAAAGAGTTATGGGAATTTTTTCAGAGATAATAAGTCCAACTGACAGCCACTTTGGTAAAATGAGACGTCACCTGCCACCTTTTAGGTAGAGTTAAATGGATACCTTTAAATAGCAGGCATAGCAGGTAAGAGTATTTCTTGCAAGATGTTTTTTAAAATTTTATTTTATTGGTACAATTTAGGTATACAATATAATGACATTCATCATTGGACATTTGCACCTTTACATAATCTCTCTTGGTTCTTATTTTTCCCCTTCCTCTGCCCTCCCGTCAACCCCACCATCCCTCCCTATTTACAAAGACTTTGTTTCCATTTTTTCATTTTCTCATATTAATTCCATTTCTTGCAAGACGTTTTTAAAGACATTAACTATACTCTCTTTAGGGCCCTGGATATTCTCCAAATAAAGTGCATCATGTGTTTGTTTTATTGGTTGTCATTATTAAGGTATTGAGATGTCACAAGAGTGGACAAGCTGGTACTACATTCTGACCTCTAGCTCTGAAAAGTTTAAAGGTAATTTGGGATAAAAAAAAAAAAGTATGTATGAATATGTACAGAATATATTTTTAAAATCTGATTTTATTGCTTGAGCAAAATTGCACAACCCAAACCTTATTTCCAACTATGTGAAGAAATCACTTCTTTTGAATGACAAGATGAGACTGGAAACTTTTAAAATGTATTCCCTTGAGGTTTCCTGAAAAATAGGCCTAGACACCACACACCAATGATGATCGAATCAAGGCCCTTAAAAATCTTCTTTGGAATATTCCAATTTTTTTAGTCACATTAAAAAGGCAAGGGACTCATTATGTTTTATCATTTATGCTCCCGAACCACTAATGGATGTATTACTCGTCTATAGATTATTAAATTCCATTTTAAGTGGAAAATGTTAATATTCAACTCAATAGTTTAAAGGCTATTAATACTAATATTGTCTTTCTGCTTTCTAAAGGGAAAACTTTTCCAGTTCAATTTGAGCTGTGTTAACTTTTATTTCTGTACTATGGAGCAAGTATACTCTTGTGACATGGGTTATACTAAAAGAAAGATAAGGAAAACTACTTATTATGGTTTAAATATGAAGTTATCCCCTCAAAGATTTAATCTTCAATGCAGCACATTCAAAAACAGTCCAGAGAGGTGACGGCATCATGAGATAAAGCCTGGTTGGAAGAAGTGGGTCAAGGTCATGACCTTGAAGACTGTATCTAGTCTTTGGCCCCTTTCTCTCTCTGGAGCTCTTCCCTCACTCTCTGCTTCCCAGCCACCACAAGGTGAGTAACTTTCCTCCGCCACACCCTTCTGCTATGATCATTCTGCCTGGGACCCAGCTGACTACACTCCAATCAAGAGCCAAAAGGAAATTTTCCTCCTTTAAATTGCAAGGGTCAGGTACTTTGTCCCTATGATGAAATATTGACCAATACATGAATATCTGTCTACTTTGGAAGTGTGGGTGGATTTGTTTACATATTCATCACAAATATGTGAAGAATTCATGGCAATTAAAACTTAGGTCTGAAATGTAACTGTGAATGTTGAACTCAAGCTCAACAAACTCTTGTAAGCTTCCTGACCTATCCCTCTTAGAAAACCTTTTCCTATTTCTCCCTTCTTCTTTAGAATGTCATTGCTCTGAATTGGATGGAAGGGTCTTGCTGTAGTCAGCATTTTGGAAGGGAATAGATTTAATAATTTAATTTAAATAATTTAATTTATAGGATCACATAATTTATAGGACCACCCCAAAAGTCAAATGCAGAGGAGTGCGAGAGATCTAACTACATACTAGAGATCCAAAGAATCCGGCTGAAAGCCTTGATCCCACAGCAATGTCCCACACAAGTCCAGCTGAAGGCCTAGAGCCCAAGGCAATGTCCTCCATGAGTCCAGCCAGAGCCCTAGAGCCCACAGCAGTGTCTCATACTTATTGGTACCGAGGATCTGCACCAGGAAGGCCAAAGCCCAGTGGTGCAAGTGAGAAAACCCGCACCAGTGGGGTGAAGCATTTGTGCCACCAGGCTCAGGGATCCTCATCGGAGCCAGGAAGTGATGCTCACAGTGAAGATCAGCAGCCATTCCCAGCGACAGTGAGGACCCGAGTGCCTCCTCTGACAAGAACAGCTGAGTTTGCATCAGGAAAACCACCCGGAGAAAGATTCTCCTAGAAAATCAACAACCAATGATCTTCCCCTCCTGCTCTCTTTTTATGCCACTGGCGACAATCCTCAGGTGGATCCTTCACGCCCAAACCATGCTGATTCAGTTCAGCTGGGTGTCCCAAGTTGACCATTAGTTAATCCACCACAGGTCCATCATAGGAGAAGTTGCTTGGAATCTTTTTGAGCCTCTGAATGTTCAGTCAAAGAAAACAGGCACAAGAGCAAATCATGGCATGAGTAAACTTGGGCAATCTTTCTCTTTAATTCATAAAGAGGAATTCCAAACTCAGATGAAGCTCATATGAATACCAGGAAGCAGTTGATATACCTCTCCTCTCTGATTCCAGAAAATTCAATATACATTAATATTTAATATACTAGCTTAAAATTTTCTTTACATATGTCTATATGCCCAACTGGGTAGGAAAATATTCGGCATTTTTGTGCCCTAGAACATGATACAATGCCCAACACCAACCAGATCTTCAAATATTATAAAAGCTGTACAAGCCATAAAAGTAATAGCATACAGGATACCCAGATTTATAGAATAACTGAAGAAGTGTTTTGAATCTGCAATGTAGTCATATTTCTTGTGTTGGTATTAACATAGGGAGCACCATAAGCAATGACAAAGCATATAATTCAACCCCTAACATGAATTTTAATTAGATTTTTCCATTTGAAAGCAAGAAATCCACCCCATTTATCTCCAACAATGAAGATACATATGAAAATAAAGAAACCTCGAGTATGTTCCTTAAGATAACACCTTTTGAAGAGACATTCACCTGGAATCACCAACAGGTACCTCGAGGATGGCTGGAATCGTGGCGATAAGAAGTGCTGAAAGACAGCTCTGATCGACCATGGCAATCATCATTCCTTATCCACAGAGAACAGGTTCCAAGATTCCCAGTTGGTGCCTGAAACCTCGGCCAAGCAGCAAACACCGCCTATGCTACGTTCTTCCCTATGCATCCATATCAGTGATGAAATTTAACTCACAAGTTGGGCACAGTAAAGATCTGAACAGTAACTTACCACAGAGCTTAGTGATCTCAGCATATGATTTTTTTCTTTTCTTGTTAAGTCAAGAACTTCCACTTTTTCACTGGAAAGGAAGCACTCTGTGGTTTCACTTTGACGTAGCTTAACTGCCAGCATCCATACTCTTGGCTTCTGGGGCCATTGTGACATGCTTTAAGAGTTGCTTACTTGAACATAAGCACTATGGCACTGTCACAGTTGATATGGCAACTAAGATAGCTACTGAGTAATGGGCTGGGGGTGGGTATGCAGTATGGATATGCTGGACAGAGGGAAGATTCACATCCAGAGCAAGACAGCAAAATCCCATTATGCTGCTTAGAAAGACCTGCAATTTAAATCTCATAAATTGTGCATTTGTGGATTCACCATTTAATATTTCCATAGTCTGGTTGACACAGGCAACTGAAACCATGGAAAATGAAATTTCTGATAAGAAAAGGCTATTATTGTATGGGGTTGCCCTCCTGTCCTCAAAACTTTACTGCTTTTTCTACTTACACTTCCTCTTGTCTTGGTTACATTTCATTTTCTCTTGATTCCACCACTGAGGAAGCCTCCTGCTTTTTGAGGGATGTTTTCAGAATACTGATAAGGAACTTCTGGAGAAAATGCTACCTACAACTCTTGCCTCATGGGAAACTGTGGGTGATGGAGCTTTCCCCCAAATACAACGTGGTTATGTGCCAGCTCTTGGAGTTGTGGCAAAACCATGATTTTGTTTGAACCATTCTGCTTTTAGCCAAATTACTTTCAGGCAAACTGTGATTCTATGGATTAAGCCATGGTTATGTCTTCTACTGTGTATCTGTTTGTCCAATAACACTGAGCAATGATATCATCCAAAACCCAGCTATGGACAGTAGCAGAAATTATGAAAGATCATGATCCTTCAGAGCAATTGGCCACTCTTTTTTAAAAATTTTGTTATATTGGACATTGCATCCAGGGTCTCATGCATGGTAGGCAAGAACTCCTATGGAGTTACACCTCTAGCCCTTTTTATTTTTGAGACAAAGTTTCAGTAAGTTGCCAAGGCTGATCTCTCATTTCTGATCCTCCTGCCTCATCCTCCTGAGTAGCCATTTGCTTTTTTAAACCAATGGCTTCTTGGGATATGCTCTCAAAATGGCAGATCACAAGGACACAGAAGTGCAAATGGAATCATGGGACTTCTTGAGACCTGGGGCTCCATTTGGGCCACTGTTCCACCATTTATTTCCTGTTGGCCAACCCAACATTCTCCCCAAGCCCAAGACCAACATGGCAGGGAGAAAATACAGTACTCTGCACAGTGGATGAAACTACAGTCATCAGAGCATATGGGTGTACAATTCCTGGACTGAGAAGCCAGTAGAGCTGAGAACAATAATCTAATCCTCCATACCTGGTTCCTTAGTATCATCAGTCTTCATAAACCTCTAGATGTTCTGAGGTATGTTTATTCATTGCTTTATTTATCCTTCCTAAGTGTATTAAGAGCATAGTAAAACATAAATAAAAAACAAACTTGACTTACATTAGGGAAAAATGAAAATGCTTTTTTCTCACTTCATAGAAATGCTTTTTATTTCAAATAAGGCAAAAGTACTAATTATTTACATGCATGTATATCCAGAGTGTATATGGACAAACATTTTGGAAACAAAAATGTAATATTATCATAATGCTCTAGCACTTAAAGACTAAGAGAGTTTGTTATGGCTCAGATTTTCCATGCTATAATTTAAATAAGGAAGTGCTCAATTGAATAAGCAAACCCCTTGAAATATTTAAACACCGTATCTGTATGATCACAAAGAGTAATGCTGACTATTTTGGATTTTTTTTTCCGGGAAATCAAGAGAGTTTAATGAATACCTTTGTCACAAAATGTACTCTGATACACAAGTGAGGTCATCACCTCTGAAATGATTTTTGATTAAGAGCTCTGGAGAGGCCTCTGCTACACCAGATGACTAGGTAAGCACCAGAGAGGCCTCCGTGATTTAAACTAGAAATGCTCTTGTTATTCTTCCAAATACCATTTGAGAAAGACCAGATAGTATAATGTGGGCTTCATCTCAATTTGTATCTACTTCCTTTCTGAGCATTTAATCTCTAATAACAACTTAAGTATTACAGGATTTAGGATCCATTTGAGCAGGTCATGCGAATGAGGTACAGGGATAATTTATTCATTTTCTACTAAACTGCCTCTGGCATTTTATAGCAGGAGGCTTAAACCCAATTTAAGAACTTTAGAAATGATTATGTGCCACCAATCACCTAATTTCTGTCCTTTTGAAAGCTACAGAGATCTGAACCACTGGGCAATCCACCACCTGACGTGGCCATAGATTGTATTTCAGCACAACCTATTATTGGTCCTTGCTTTGTTTTGGTGGGATTTTTTTTTCCTCAGATGTGTGTAGATCCAGACTAACTCATCCCATGTATCAGGTACAATGGTTAAAACTGACTGCCAACTTCATGGAACTGAGAAACTCCTAGAGAGGTGATTGGATCATGGGCACACCATGCTCATCAGTGGATTAACCCACTGATGTTCATAGTTAAATGTGCTGTTGTAGGGGGTCAGTTGCAGGAGGTGGGTCACTGGGATGTCCTTTCAGAGGGTGTATCTTTCATTCTGGCTTACCCCACCCTCTCCGCTTCCTGGCCACCATGAATTGAGCAGCTTTGCTCCACAATGACTTCCACCATGATGTCCCTGCCTTAGAGCTAGCTGACCATGGACTGAAACCTGTGATACCATGAGCCAAAATATGCTGCTCTTCCTTTAAGTTGTGGAAGTTGTGTATTTTGTCCCACCAATGGGAAACCTGACCAATACAGTAGAGAATGACAGACTTTGCAGGTCATTTTTTCCATGAAAATAAAGACTGCTCAAACACTTTTTCCTAGTGTGGATTTTCTCTTGTTGTTAGTAAAGAAGGAGATATGGAGCTTGGACGATACTGACTCCCAGCTGGGTCTAAATAAGACTTGTGTTAGAGCTGAGGACTCTCGGGCCATGTTGGCTGTCACTTTGAGAAGCATTATCAGAGAAAAAGCAAGAGCTGGGGTTGCCCCATGTGCAGCTGCACCCTTAACAGAGGGGGAAGAGTCTTCTGGTTCACAGTATGCCAAGAGGGAGGGCATGTGGCTCAGTTCAAGATGATAGGTTACAATCTCAATCAGAATAATCTTGTTATTTGTAAATTGACTGCTTTGTTTGTAAATTGAAGACAAAATATTGTACTAAACAGCAACCAGACCAAATAGGAAAATCATCACAGAAATACCAATTATTGAGCAAGCAATGAAAACTTAATTCTTTGTTCCAAAGCCTATTAGCTTTCATTATGCAAATGAAAAAGAATAAATATAGACAAAGTATGACATCTTGTAAGAAGCTTGAAAAATATAATTAAAATAAGAAATAAAAAAGAATAAGTATTAGGAGTGGAAGTCACTAAAACACAATAGATGGTAACAATCAAAAAATGTCCAAATATTAGTTATTTGAAATTAACTGCAAGAAATAAAAACTACCAGCATATTAAGTGCAAGAAATGAATGAGATAATGAACAAAAAGGGAAAAATAACAACAGACTCAAGAGATTAAAAGTATGAAGAGAGCATATTTTGTGCATTTTAGTGGGAATATATCTGGAATTTTAAAGAGAAAGATGGACTTCCTGAAAAAATATCTAAACTTGCTTCACAAAGACAGAAAACTGCATTTACAAATAATTGAGGAATGTGTTGAAATGACCATTGAAAATGTTACATACATCGGTTAAAAAATAATACACCATATGCCCAGATGGTTTTCCACCTGAGTCTTACCTCTGCTTGAAAGTACCTATTCCAAAAAACCAAAACCAAAACCAAAAAGGGTGGGCAGGGGCTATAGCTCAGTGGTGCACCATCTGCCTAGCAAGCATGAGGCTCTGAGTTTGATTTCTGGCACCAGAAAAAGAAAAAAAAAATGAAGTGCCTACTATTTCTATGCAACAGAAACTTTTCTAGGCCACAGAAAAAGTAAGAAATCACCAAATTTCATGATATTAGCATAACTTCAATGCCAAAACTCACTAACATGAGTACAACTTCAGTGAAAAATTATAAACAAATTCTAGATAATTATTGTGCGTGATGGGATGCAAGCACTCTAGAGAAACTGCTAGCTGATAGCTTCTAAGACAGTTAATGGAAGGACCAATAGTTTTAAATGCAGATGGAAGGACAGGTGAAGTTCATTTTATGGAGAAATTAAAAGAGAAAATAGTCTGTTTTATTAACTGCAGATGATGATGGGAAAACATGCGGCAAATTCAGGATACTTTTTTTTATGGTACCGGGGATCGAACTCAGCATACATTTTTGAAAAATTGTGTAAGGTGGGACAAGAAGAAAACAACCTGATCATTAAGAAGACTGCTTATCGACAGATACTGTAATAAAGATCTGCAGCTCAAGGCACCGGTCATAGGCAGAGCCCTGGGTTCCGCCCTCAGCTCCACAAAATAAGTGAATAAGAAAAACACAACGATGTATTCATATTAAAATCAGAAAAAATGATGAATATCATGGCTGACCTTATTCAGCACTGCTGTGGAGAGTCTCACTAAAATAGAAAGATGAAAACTATGAAATCATTATATATTTCTCTTAAAGTTAAGAAATGTTTAAGATACGGATGCTCACACTATATATCTAGAAAACAAAAAAATAATCTAAAATGTTAGCTAAGAATTAGTGAAAGAAATTGATAACATAAATGATAGATCCACATATATGAAGAATATCTTCCTGTACTGGTGATTTCCAGTAAGAAAATTTTTTAAAATAGACAAAATTTTTTTTTTTAATTCTGCAGTCAAAAACTATAGAGTGGAAGATACCCAGCAGGGGAATAGCTGGGTCAAATGGGACTTCCAGTCCTAGTTCTTTGAGATATCTCCATACTGATTTCCACAGTGCTTGCACCAGTCTGCACTCCCACCAGCAGTGGAGCAGGGTTCCTCTTCTCCCACAGCCCCGTCAGCGTTTGTTATTGGTTGATTTCTTGATACCAGCCATTCTTTCTGGAGTGAGGTGGAATCTCAGCATTGTTTTCATCTGCATCTCTCGAATGACCAGTGATGTTGAACATTTTTTTCATGTTTATTTGCTGTTTCTACTTCTTTGTCTGAGAAATGTCTGTTCATTTCAGATGCCCATTTTTGGATTGGGTCTTTAAATTTGGGAGGTCTGATCTTTTTAAGTTCTTTATAGATTCGAGATAGTAGACCTTTGTCTGAGGAACAATTGGTGAAAAATTTTTCCCTCATTGTAGGTTGTCTCTTCACACTGTTGGTGGTTTCTCCTGCTGCGCAGAAGCTTTTTAGTAAGAAGAGGTCCCACTTGTTGATTGTGCTAGTTCATGGGCAACTGAAGTTTTGTAAATAAGGACTAAAAGGCATAATAGATAATGTGAAATAGGAAGAAAAGGGGCAAAGGGGAAGGGGAAGTGGGAGGGGTAGGAGAAAGGAAAGAAAGGAGTGGAATTAATATGAGAAAAAGAAAAAATGGAAATAAAGTCTTTGTAGCTAGGGAGGGGTGGAGGGGTTGAAGGGAGGGCAGGGGAAGGGGGAAAAAATAAGAAACAAAATGGTTTATGTGAAGGTGCAAATTTCCAATGATGAATGTCATTATATTGTATACCTAAACTGTACCAATAAAATTTTTTTTAACTATAGAGTGAACTAGTAAAGAGATATATACTTTTTCTGAGTATCTATAGACTATATATCTATGTCTATAACTGTATCTATACAGATATAAATAGTCTGCCAAAAATGTACGCACATTTCAGCAGTTCGCCCTACTAATAAATGTCTGGAAGCTCACGGCCACCACCTTGACAACCTCTCGTTATTGTAGAGGCCAAAGGTAACTTGTGTTAATCTCATGACGTCTCAATGAATTTAGTATTAAAATACCTATACAAATTTTGCTTTTCCTGATGTATACAGTTGTGGCAGGCTACATATATTAGATAGATAGATAGATAGATAGATAGATAGATAGATAGATAGATAGATAGATAGATAGATAATAGGGTTTTGTATCTACAGTGAAGGTCAAAACCATGTCCTCAATAAGTGTGTTAGTGGCTTTTCTCTTGTTGCTGAGACAAAACACCCAAAGTGAAAGGGGAAGGGGTTTATTTAGCTCACAGTTCATAGAGGTTTCAGCCCATAACCAGCTGGCTCCAAGGTAGGGTGGCTCATGGCAGAGGGGTGTTGCAGAGAAGAAACAACATGGCACGTGCAAAGAAGCAAAAACAAGAGAACCTAACAGCCGCTTTCTGCCCCTTTTATCCATCCAGACTACTGGGATTAGGGTGGTGCCAAACCAATCACTCCTGTGTACTGCTTTAGTAATCACACACCCTTAAGCCCAGCATCACACACTCTAGATTCACCCACCTATGACTGCATGAGGCTTCAGGGGGACATCTAGACTCAAACCATAATAACAAGTGATAAAATTTATATATGTACATATTTACATATACATGTATTTTATATATACATGTACACATACATACATGTAATATCAGGGGAGAGAGGGTGTATTATCTATATTTACAGTGAAGTACACAACTACATCCTCATTAAAAAACATAAAATAGCTCTGGTTGAGACTGTGAAATAAAAATTGCCCTTTGAAGTCAACATATGGATTTAATACTGAGCAGCCTTTTTCCTTCACTACTGGGGTTTGAACCCAGGGCCTTTGCAACACACTACCCTTTTTAATTTTTTTTTGAGACAGAGCCTGACTAAGTCACTAAGTTGCCCAGGCTGCCCTCAAACTTGTGATCCTCCTGCCTCAGCCTCCCAGAGTGTTGGGATCCTGTTAGCCATGCAGAAGGGCACCTTTGGTCATTTGTAAGAAAGCAGATGCAGCCTGCGAGATAACGCTAAGTAAAGTAGAGCAGACACAGAAGGTTAAATATTGCATGGTTCCTCTTATATGAGAAACTCAAAATATAAGTAAAAGCAAATACGAAAGAGATGACCGAAAACAGGCAGGTAGACTTCGTGGAGATGGGAAGGTCGAGAAGAGGGGAAACAGGAAAGCAGGGAGGGGGAATAAAAATGAGTAAGAGGAGATGCGTACGTACCAGTTCCTCAAGATGAGTGTAATTATTACGAATTACAAATATGCAGCCAGAAAAGCAGCAGAGAAAGAATGTACGAGGCCACCTCCTCGATGCTCCCTCCCGTCGGCCAGCCTGCGTCAGTGTCCCCGCAAACACCCCTTCGCAGCCTGCGGCTCTGTCGCGTGCTGTCCTGGTGAGGCAAATGTAACTCCCTAGCATTAGCTTCCCCACACCCAACGGTCCAGGGGGCCGGGGCCGAGAGGCAAGCAGGCGCACCTGCCCCCGTCAACAAGGAGGGCCATCTGTGCCCCAAACAGGCCCCGCAGGCCTCCCAATTCCTGTTTACATGACTTCTGGAAGTTCATATAGAAGTGTGGGGATGTGCAGAAAAGCAAGGAACTTGCCCGTGCAACGGAAAGCAAGCAACTTCCTAAACCAGGAGGCATCACTCTTGGGGCTGCTTCTGCTCGGGGCTGAGTTATGTTGCCAGCTGCAGTGCGGACAAGCAGGGCAGGCAACATGCAGGACAGGCAGGACAGGCAGGACAGGCAGGCCGCCGTGCTGCTTCTCGCCTAGCAGGGGAAAGCAGAAAGTTGTTCCCCATAACTGACGCTGGAGTCCGCCCTTCGCACCTAGGAGACTCCTTGCACCGGGTGATTATGAGTTTAGTCTACTGCAACCCTTTTTCACGTCTGTCCTTAATCCGGGTGAAAAATGGCACTGTTTGACTTCTCAGTACCAATTTAGAAGTTGTAGCTCAACGTGTTGTTTATGTTCATTTTGTCGACATGCTAATTTTTTTAAAAAAATTTGTTATTGATACATTGTAGGTATACAACACAATTACATTTCTCATTGGGAACTGTACCTTTACATGATGCATCTTGGTTCTTATTTTTTCCCCATCACAGCCCTCCCTTCACCCCCTCCACCCTTCCCCATTTACAAAGACTTTATTTCCACTTTTCCCATTTCTCATCATTTTCCTTTTCCCTTCTTTCCTTTCCCCTGACCCTCCCACTACCCCTACCCCTTTGGACATTTTCTTCCTATTTTGCATTATCAATTATTCATTCTAATCATTGGTACATTTTAGGTATACAATATAATGACATTCATCATTGGAAATTTGCACCTTTCCATAGTCTCTCTTGGTTCTTATTTTTCACCCTTGCCCAGCCCCCCTTCAACCCCTCCAGTCCTCCCTATTTACAAAGATTTTCTTCCTATATTTCCATTTTTTCATATTAATCCCATTCCCTTCTATCCTTTCCCCTAGCCCTCCCACTTCCTTCCCCTTTGCCCCTTTTCTTCCTATTTCACATTACCTAATATACATTTAGTCCTTATTTAAACTTTCAGTTTCTCACACCAGAGAAACTATTTGACATGCTAATTTTCTTAAGGAAAGACGTATTGCTTCTGCTAGATGGTGTGATTCGGGGGAGCTTGGTAATAACTATTACCCTCTGGAATCGCAAACTCTCTCTTTACTGTGAACTGCGGAATTTCCCTCAATTTCAGCATCAAGATGCGTCCCAAGAAGGGGGAAAACACTCTGTACTTGATGCCCTGTTACATTAAATCCTGCATTTATTACATTTCTTCCATGACGAATGTTCTTTCGTAAGATATTCTTGAATTTGGAATAGTAACAAAGCCAGATATATCATCACATTATTGCACACGTATAAAAAAATATGTACACAAAACATTGAAAGTTCTGCTCAGTTGTTTTGATAATAATTTTAACTGAAACCAATATCAAATGAATGCATTTATTTAAAATCACTTTTTTTAATAGCTAAGCAATGATTCCTTCTTGTTGAAATGTTCTCTAGACATGACGTAACCCTAGGAAGTCCAATTCGTAGTATTGCTCTTCCTGTGGCTGCAAAAAAGCTCCCAATTCTTGATTGTTTTGCAGAATATAATCATTCTTTACCAGATGTTCAAATACACGCATGAGGATCTTGCTCCAAATACATCTGTGATAGGTTTTTAAGGGTGTGTGAATGAAGCCCACTTCAAATACTACAAAGCACTACCATTCCTTTTGACAGATTTCAAGGGGTAGCACCTGAAATAGGAATCAGCATCTCATTAATGTTCTTTAGTGTCACTGGTAACAGTGACAGTTGGTTAGCAAGGGAAGTAGAGAAATTCTTACTTCATTCATTACCATTGTTTCTTCCATTGTGAATTGAAATGTCTTAGAAATTTTAGACATCTTTTTATAACTCAACGTAATATCAGCTTTCCCTAACGTTTATCCCACATGCAATCCCAGATGCAGCTTTTGGCTTTTACTACTCAGCTGTGACATAAATAATTATCAGATTTTGACATGAAGAAGAATACATGTGCAAATTAAAACTGCCTCATAAGGCAGAAATTTCAAATATTTTGTTTCATGTAAAAACCTAGGTGTATGAATGATATCAGATTAAACAATCTATACATGTGTACAGAGAATCACATTTGTAATTTTATGTCTTTGAAACATAAATGAATATGGTTAGAAAATCCATCTATACATGCAGAAGATGTAGCAGGAGATTGTCATAAGATTAAACATTGTCTCAAGTTACTATCTGGGGTAGAAACCACAAGATCCTTGAAACAGACATGTTCTTAGAGTCTAAGAATGTTTCCCTGATACCAGCCAGTTTCACCTAACATCTACAATGTATCCGTGTCAACTTGCTAAGCAGCATCAGGATACTTTACAATGCTCAATTGCCCCTGCACCTTATAATTTTATCCATTTTACATTCTGAAGATGAAAAATAAAAACTGCCCTGAAAGTTTGGTTTGCCAAGACCAGGATTAGAAAAATCCTGAACCAAGATGTGTCTACTTTGCTTGTGTGTGGCCAGAATTTGCCTTTTAGCAGCTCTGCTTCATTCATGTGCTTGACTGTTAGTGATCTATGGCTGATCGAGGATTGCAGGGTAATGAAATTTACTGAAATCATCAAGGGCAAGTTGCAGAGCAGCTGGACAATTGCCTTAACCTTTTGGTATTGCACATGCTCCTTTAACAAAGCTTAACCATCGGCAGTTGGACTGAGGAAGATTGCTTAATGGAGAACTACCAAAATAAATAGAACATCTTCCTTTGCCTCTGACAGGATCACACTTTCACATGCTCTTAGTAAGAGCTGTCGACCCTTTCCTTGTGGTCTCTGCTAGATCAGGCTGATGACTTAAAGCTCTGTAAAGGTTGGTGTAATGCAGAACCTAAGAATGGAGTCATAGAAACACATAGGTTCCGTGTAAGGTCACAGGCAGAAACACTAGCGTGTCAAATTCAGCTACATTTAGGAGAACCAGCCAGTGTTCAGCAGCCTTCTACAAAAAAGCAAGTGATGACTGTGTTTTCATTTTTATACTACAAATTCACTTAGAACACAATCCAATCTTCATGGGGTTTTTTTTGATAGCTCCTGTCTACATCCGTCATTATTTGAAAAAAAATGTTTAAAATATCTAAGTAATAAGGCACTAAAAGAGAAATTCATTAGGATATCTTTCTACATGATAAAAATGGTTCACATGTTACAAGTGGGTCCAAAAAAAGTTCTAAAACTCTGTTTAGTTTTACAAAGATAAGGGAAAATGTGGAGTTTTTCAATCAAGCAGGAAATTGGGATTGTTTATGTTAAATAATGAATGCAAAGTGACATACTGGAACACACTGATGAGGCTTAAATGAATGTACAATTAATGAAGAAAGAATATCTTCCTCGGGAGCAACATTTTCTCATCTGCTATTGATGGAAACAATTCAGTAGCAAAGTTATGGTTTTGTTTGTTTGCTTGCAGTACTGGGGATTGAATCCAAGTCCTTACACTGAGCAACATTCCCAGCACTTTTCCAATTTTTTAAAAAAATTTGAGATGAGGTCTTGCTAAACTGCTAAGTTGCCCTGTCTGGGCTCAAACCTGTGGTCCTCCTGCCTCAGCCTCGTAGGGTGCTGATGATTTTGTTTTGTTTTGTTACTGCCTAAGCATAAGTATCTGTTACTTTATGAACAATAAAAGAGTGGAAAGAAGGAAATCAAGCCTGGCCATTCGAAATAAAATCTCATTATTTTTCCCTGCAGTGCATCTCTGGATCTTTCACTATACCTTAAAAACATCCTATGGTCACTGTCAAACATGAATGGATTTTATTCTCAGTCTTTTATGGCTTTCTCTGGGCACGTGAGAGCCATTCATCATAATTTTTAGCACACATGGTACCGATTCCACACAGAAGGGTAGCGGGAGCACTAGAAGAAGAGAGCTGGGGTCTCTCATTGCTCACTAAATCTTCTTCGATAGTCACTAAGAAGTCTTGCTCTTTAGCAGGCCTTCTGGAATTGTACAGAAGATTGAAAATAACAGGTGAATGAGGAAGCAGCTTTCTGAATATACTTTTTGCTGCCATACAGTGTGTTTGACTGTCAAGTCCAGGAGATGCCTAAATACCATCAGCTCCAACCTCAGCACAAACCAGATCCCTGGGGTGGATGCTGGTGGCTGCCATCTTGGAGACTGGTATGCCTCTTCTGGATTAGGTATGAATTCAGGCAAAAATCTTCTATCTCCTAATGGATAATCAGGTCTCTTGGCATTTATTTATCCTTGTGTTGGTGAAACAAACATTTCTGGAATGCTTATTTCCCTGGAGAAATTGTTGAAGGATTGCATAGCAAGAATGGAGACCACTAGATGAGTCTCCTGTGTATCTACTGGAGCATGCATCCTTTGTGGAAATGGAAGTCCTGCCGAAGGGTGTTTCCCCTTTTTGGTACCTGAAGAAGTGCTCTGCTCCTTCCAGCCTCATCCTCCCACAAAATAAATTGCCAAATACTCAGGAGTTGTTCTCGTCAGTCCTTGTAGGTCTCTGCCTGGGAGGTCCTGCTCTGGCTGTAGTCTAGGAGTTCTTGGCTCCTTTGACGGTCTTCAAGGTATGGTGTGGTTTATGTAACAAGAAATGGCAGGTAAGAAGCAAGTAGAACAAGCTCCTTTTTTCTTTATTTCTACCGTAGCTAATTAAAGGAGTGATGAAGGCATACTGAACTGTCACAGTTCGCTAGACAGCCTATTCCCAGTTTTAAGTAATGCAGAATGGATGATGTGGGTAAAAATTCTGAAGTCTTCAAATCTGAATCTTACAAAAGGTGAGTGAAACTTTATGCTCAAATTAGTTTCCTTGTTGAAGTCTAGTGTTTAAAATTGTGATGGCCCTATCAGACAGATTATCTTTTGGCAATTTTTGGAAACTCTTGGTACAGGATGTTAATAGTGGTTTTGGTTCATCTGTGAGAAACTTTTAGCTTCTGTACTTTACAATGAACTCAAAGGAGCTCTTTTGAAACAAAATACTGTAGATTACTGAGCAGGGTTCAGAGACTACAACATTGCCTCAAACACGGGGAGAAGGGAGCTTTGCTTTCTTTCCCACATTCATTTTTCTCAGGAAGTAGATTCACGGACCCTAAACTTTTTGTTCATTTATTGCTATGGGTAGAAAAATGCTTTATATATCTAGCCTCCATTTGTTGGTATTTATTACTTACAAATGATGTGTGTGGTTATTTGGTGCATATGTTATACACATGGTAAAACCAACACAGAAGAAAACAAAGGATGAAATGAAGATAAAACCATTATGTGAAAACAGTATTTTACATATTTTCATTTATGGGTGTTGTATATCCAGTTCCATTCTCAATAAATGTTTATTATCTCTAATCATGTCCAGGTTGATTGAGTTCTAATTGTTTCACTAATTATGATGGCTTAATAAAGCAATTGGAGTCACACAGAACACACCGAATCAGCCCACTGCAGACAGGCAGGTCTGTGCATGCCCTACCGAGGACCTGAGTCACACAGAAGACACCAAATCACCCCGCTGCAGACAGGCAGCCACCTGGTTCCACACTACAAAGACACAGAGGACACCAGACTACCAGACCAAGGTACTGAGTCCCATTGTTCCTGGCCCAGAGGTAGGGGCTTCTGAGCCATCGTCCAACTGCTCCTGGTCCAGAGGAAGGGGATTCCCAGTCACCATCCCTCCCGTTGCTCCCAGCACAGAGGAAAGGGCTTTTGGGGAACCTTCTGTCCCTCTGCTCCTGGCCCAGAGGAAGGCGCTGCGGGGCCACCATTCCTCCCACCACTCCCGGCCCAGAGGGAGGGGCTTCTGAGCCAACATCCTACTGCTCCTGGTCCAGAGGAAGGGGCTTCCCAGCCACCATCCCTCCCGCTGCTCCCAGCCCACAGGAAAGGGCTTTTGGGTCACCATCCCTACCGCTGCTCCTGGCCTCTGTCCCACCGCACCCAGCTCAGAGGAGGTAATCTGTGCAGGCGCTAACAACCCCCCACCCCAGTCAAAATGAGAAAACATGTAAATAAGTCTCAAAACCAGGCTTCCAGATCACCTACAGCAACACCAAAGGGAAATGAGATGGAACACTCTGATACTCAACCATCTGGACCCACTGAACTAGCAACAAAAGGGGATCTGGATAAAATGAAATCAGAAATAATTTCTCAGATAAAAGGAGAAATTGTGCCTCTAGTGCAAGACATGATTAATAAATCTAGAGAGGAGCTGAGGAACATGATGGAATCCCAACATAAGAAACAAATGGAATCCATAAAACAGATGCATATAGATTTCCAGGACATGAAAAATTCCACTGAAAGTCTACAGAGCAGAATGAGCCAATGTGAGGACAGAATTTCAGACATAGAACATAAGATTGCAATTAGTGACCAGGAAAAGAAAAATTGCTTCAAAATTATAAGGGAACATGAGAAATCAATCCAGCAGCTGCTAGATGATGCAAAGAAGAATAACATAAGACTGATTGGGCCCAATGAAGAAAGGGGAGAGAGTGGAGATGACATAAAAAATCTCTTCACAGAAATAATGGCAGAAAACTTCCCAAGCAGGGGAAAAGAGCTTGACATACAGATAAGTGAGGCATATAGGACTCCAAATAGTCTTGATCAAAAAAAAAATCTAAACATAGGCATATAATTGTTAAGATTCCAGAAACACAACAGAAGAACAAAGTTCTCCAAGCAGTCAGAGAAAAGAAACAAATCACATACAAAGGAAAGCCCATCAGAATCACAGCAGACTTCTCAACACAAACCATCAAGGCAAGAAGAGCTTGGAGTGACATATTCCAACCTCTGAAAGAAAACAGCCTCCAACTCAGATTGATGTACCCTGCAAAACTATCTTTCAAAATAGATGGAGAAATAAGATACTTTCATGACAAAGAGCACCTTAGGAACTTCGTGAATACCAAACCATCACTACAAAGAATTTTACACAATATCCTAGGAACAGACATTGAGGATCACAACCCCAGGAAGCAAAGCAGAATGAACCCATCTGGCATGACAAGAAATTAAATGGAAAGGGGGAGAACCCAACAAAAAGAAAAAGTCATGGCAATGACAAGTCAATACGTTTCAGTTATAACCATCAAAGTTAATGGTCTCAATTCATCAATCAAAAGAAATAGACTGGCAGAATGGGTCAAGAAGCAAAATCCAGCAATATACTGCATACAAGAAACACACTTAATTCAAAAGGAAACTCATAGACTGAAAGTTAAAGGGTGGAAAACAATACTGCATGCGACAGGAACCTGAAAAAAAGCAGGAGTAGCTATCCTCTTGGCAGATCAAGTAGATTTCAAACCAACACTGATTAAGAGAGATGAAGAAGGACACTACATCCTTGTAAAGGGAAGAATCCAAGAGGAAGAGATGACAATCATAAATATCTATGCAGCAAACACTAATGCGCCCAACTATATAAAACAAATACTAATGGACATGAAAAGTCATATATGCACTAATACAATTGTAGTGGGGGACCTCAACACCCCACTGTCAAAAATAGATAGATCAACTAGACTAAAAATAAGTAATGAAATACTAGAACTCAATCGAACTCTTGAACAAATGAACTTAACAGATGTTTACAGAGTCTTCCACCCTTTACAAAATCAGAATACACATTCTTCTCAGCTGCACATGGGTCATTCTCCAAAAGAGACCACATACTCACACATAGAACATGTTTAAGTAAGTGCAAAGGAACTGAAGTTATCCCCTGTATATTATCAGATCATAGTGAGATGAAATTGGAGATCCATAACAAAAGAAACTCAAAAAATTTCATAAACACGTGGACATTGAACAACACACTTCTGAATAACCACTGGGTCACAGAGGAAATTAAAGAAGAAATCAGACAGTTCCTTCAATTAAATGACAATGACAATACAACATATCAGAATCTATGGGACACAATAAAAGCAGTCTTATGAGGGAAATTCATAGCAGTGAATACGCATACTAGGAAAACAGAATGAGCCCAATTAAACAAACTCATGCTGAACCTCAAGCTTCTAGAAAAAGAAGAGCAGGACAAACCCAAAGCTCATACAAGGGAGGAAATTATAAAGATCAGAGGAGAAATCAATGCAATGGAGACTGAGAGAATGATACAAAAAATCAATGAAGCCAAGAGTTGGTTCTTTGAAAGAATCAACAAAATTGACAAACCTTTAGCCAACCTTGTCAGAAAAAGGAAAGAAAAGGCCCAAATCCATGCAATTAGGAATGAAAAGGGTGAAATTGCAACAGACCCAGCAGAAATCCAGACGATCATCAATACCTACTTCCAGAACCTGTACGCCAATAAGATGGACAACACAGAAGAAATGGACAGATTCCTAGATACATATGAATTACCAAAGTTGAACGAAGAAGACCTAAAAATTCTGAACAACCCAATATCAACCAATGAAATTGAAAATGTAATTAAAAACTTATCAACTAAGAAAAGCCTGGGCCCTGATGGCTTCACTGCTGAATTCTACAAGACATTTAGAGAGGAACTGCTGCCACTAATATTTAAACTCTTCAATAAAATTGAAAGGGAAGCAATACTCCCAAATTCATTCCTGGAAGCAAGCACCACCTTGATCCCTAAAGCAGAGAAGACCCAACCGAAAAGAAGAACTATAGGCCAACCTCACTAAGGAACATAGATGCAAAAATCCTTAATAAGATACTGGCAAACAGAATCCAGAAGATCATCAAGAAGATCATACACCCTGATCAAGTGGGATTCATCCCAGGGATGCAGGGATGGTTCAATATACACAAATCAATCAATGTAATACATTATATCAATAGAGCCAAGGACAAAAACCATATGATTATCCCCATAGATGCAGAAAAAGCACTTGACAAAATCCAACATGCATTTATGATAAAAAACCCTACAAAAATTTGGAATAGATGGTCTCTACCTCAAACTGATAGAAGCCATCTATGAAAAACCAACAGTCAATATCATACTAAATGGTCAAAAACTGAAATCCTTCACACTAAAATCAAGAACAAGACAAGGATGCCCACTATCACCACTCTTGTTCAATATAGTTCTGGAAACATTAGCCACGGCAATTAGACAAGAGCAAGAAATAAAAGGAATAAAGATAGGTAATGAAGAAGTCAAATTGTCATTATTTGCAGATGACATGATATAGAAGACCCCAAGAACTCCACCAAAAGTCTTCTAGACTTAATAACCAAATTTAGTCAAGTAGCTGGTTACAAGGTCAACACACAAAAATCAATAGCTTTCCTCTACACCAATGACAGACTCCCTGAGAGAGAAATAGGGCAAATAATTCCTTTCACAATAGCATCCAAAAAACTGAAATACCTAGGATTCAACCTAAGAAAAGAAATCAAAGACCTCTTCTCTGAAACCTATGGCACTCTGAAAAGAGAGAGTGAAGATGATATCAGAAAATAGACAGACATCCCCTGCTCCTGGGTAGGAAGGATTAATATAGTGAAAATGGCCATACTTCCAAAACTGCTATATAGATTTAATGCAATTCCAATTGAGAACCCAGCAGCATACTTCATAGACCTTGAGAAAACAATCCACAAATTCATTTGGAACAAGAAGAGACCCAGAATAGTAAAAGCAATTCTAGGTAACAGAGACATGGCAGGGGGTATCACAATCCCCAACCTGTGACTATACTACAAAGCTACTGTGATAAAATCAGCATGGTACTGGCAAACAAACAGACTTGAGGACCAGTGGAACAGATTAGAAGATGCAGAAACAACACCAGACACACGCAGGCATCTCATCTTCGATAAAGGAGCCAAACACCCTCACTGGAGAAAAGATAGCCTCTTTAATAAATGGTGCTGGAAAAACTGGTCTTCACCTTGCCAAAGATTAAAACTAGACCTGTATCTCTCACCATTCACTAAACTAAAATCAAAATGGATTAAAGATCTAAATATTAAAATAGAAACTCTGAACCAGTTGGAACAGAGGTTAGGTAGAACCCTTGAAGGCATCAGTGTAGGAAAAGATTTTATGAACAAAACCTCAGTTGCCTGTGAACTAGCACAAACAATCAACAGGTGGGATCTCTTCTTATTAAAAAGCTTCTGCACAGCAAGAGAAACCACCAGCAGTGTGAAGAGACAACACACAATGTGGGAAAAAATCTTCACCTGCTGTTCCTCAGACAAAGGCCTACTATCTCGAATCTATAAAGAACTTCAAAAGATCAGACCTCCCAAATTTAAAGACCCAATCCAAAAATGGGCATCTGAAATGAACAGACATTTCTCAGACAAAGAAGTAGAAATAGCAAATAAAAACATGAAAAAAGGTTCCACATCACTGGTCATTCGAGAGATGCAAATGAAAACAATGCTGAGATTCCACTTCACTCCAGAAAGAATGGCTGCTATCCTGAAATCAACCAATAACAAATGCTGGCGGGGCTGTGGGGAAAGAGGAACCCTGCTCCACTGGTGGGAGTGCAGACTGGTGCAAGCACTGTGGAAATCAGTATGGAGATACCTCAAAGAACTAGGACTGGAAGTCCCATTTGACCCCACTATTCCACTGCTGGGGATCTTCCCCAAAGAATTAAAAGAATCATACCACAGTGATATATGTGTGCCCATGTTCATAGCAGCACAGTTTGTAATAGCTAAAACTTGGAAACAGCCCAAATGCCCATCAACTGGAGACTGGATAAAGAAAATGCGGGGTTTTTTTACAAAATGGAGTACTACTCAGCCATAAAAAATGAGAAATTAGAGACATTTATAGCTAAGTGGATGCACATTGAGGCAATACTTTTAAGTGAAATAAATAGGACACACATGTGTAAATACCGAATAGTTTCTCTGGTGTGAGAAACTGAAAGTTTAAATAAGGACTAAATGTATATTAGGTAATGTGAAATAGGAAGAAAAGGGACAAAGGGGAAGGAAGTGGGAGGGCTAGGGGAAAGGATAGAAGGGAATGGGTTTTATATGAGAAAATGGAAAAATAGGAACAAAATCTTTGTAAATAGAGAGGAATGGAGGGCTTGGAGGGAGGGCTGGGCAAGGGTGAAAAATAAGAACCAAGAGAGATTATGTAAAGGTGCAAATTTCCAATGATGAATGTCATACTGTATACCTAAAATGTACCAATGATTAGAATGAATTATTGATAATGCAAAATAGGAAGAAAATGTCCAAAGGGGTAGGGGTAGTGGGAGGGGCAGGGGAAAGGAAAGAAGGGAAAGGAAAAATGATGAGAAATGGAAAAAATGGAAATAAAGTCTTTGTAAATGGGGAAGGGTGGAGGGGGTGAAGGGAGGGCTAGGAATGGGGAAAAAATAAGAACCAAGATGCATCATGTAAAGGTACAATTCCCAAGGAGAAATGTAATTGTGTTGTATACCTACAATGTACCAATAAAAGAATTTAATACAAAAAAAAAATAGAGCAATTGGCGATGATCCCAAGGCTTAATATTTACTCGGAGGAGGTTCATAGCTAATGATTGTGTCTCAGCTTTTTCTCAGTATGTAGCACTTTTTCTCAACGTCTTAAATGATACTCGGTTTTAAAGGTGCAGATGGGGAAGAGATAGGCTACTTTTCTAAATCTCGTGCAACTTATGGCATGAATATTATCATCTGTGCATGCACTGGCACCAAGCCCTGTGCTTCGTGAAAGCAAACTCGGCAGTGCAGTACTGTGCCATCTCGACTCACGAGCGCCTCTGTTCACAAAAAATTCCATCCACAAATGGAAGCATTTGGCATAATTTTGCTTCCATTTGCAAACTCCGCCTCAGATGATGAACACAACCGCAACCATCTTCCCCAGAATGGTGGAATAAGTTAGATTCATGAACTGAGGTACCGCTGTACATAGCTGCAATGTCCAAATCTTACGTGTACTTGCTATGTGTATGTCTATTCTCAATTTACAGATGAGAACGATGCACCTAAAACACATAAAATGTAACACCACTGTTTTGGCATAATGGCCTTTGGAAAGGGGTGTCGTGGCACACGTTTAATGTTGACCGGTTTTCACTGTAACTTTTAGCTCAGTGCTCTCCAAAAGCATGCCCAATACTTCACGTGGGAACGTGGCTCAGTGGCTGAGCCCTTGCCCAGTACGTGTGAGGCCCTGGGTTTCATCTCCACCGCTGCAAAACCACTGCAAAATATTTTCCTTTCCCTCTATACTATGAGCAGAAAACTCCAAATTGTCAGTTTTGAAAGGTATAGGAAAGGAAAGCTCCTCTTCTTTCTCCTCTTATTTCTGAACACTGTATCATGTAGCGCTGGGAGAGCTCTGCATGCTGGCACCCACCAGGCTGGATGCTTGTATTTCAATCTATGGGAAAATGTTACTTTTGATTTGCCTTTTTGGTTAAAGTCTGTAGCAGAGGTGCCTGAGCTCTTTGGACATGAGACAGCTTAAATTTCCTATAGAGCAAAGCTGCATCCTTCCTAGGAATTCTGTGACAAAGTTACACAAACTGGGTGACTTAAAAGAGTAGACATTCGTTGTCTCAGAGTTCTGGAGACTGGAAATTTGACATCAAGATATCATCAGGGCTGTGACCTCTGAAGGTCCTGGGGAGGATTTTCTCTTGACTCTTCTTAGCTTCTGGCAGCCACAAATATGGCTAGGCATGTGACAGCATCACCCCAATCTATTCTTCCATCTTCACATGGCTTTGTGGTCCTAGATATCTGTGTTTTTCACATGCCACTTTTTTGGGAGTCTTATGGACTGAACCCAGGGCCTCCAAATCCAGATACATCTATCTCCAGCCGAGTTTTTGGTTTTATTCTTAAACAAGGCCTCCCTAAGTTGTGCAGGCTGGTTCGAACTTGCAACCTCTTGCCTCTGATCCCAATCTTTCCATAAGGATACTAGGTATACTGCTTTAGGGCCCCCTCTCCAGCAGGTCCTCATCCTAACTAATTATAGCAGCAAATAACCCTATTTTCCACTATGACCACGTGCTGAATCACTGGGATTAAGACTATCTTTATTTGTCTCATCACCAAGACACAATACCTGACACCTGCAACTCAGAGAAGGAGAGGTTTAATTTGACTCAGTTTTTTTCATCCATAGTTGCTTAGATCCAAGGAATGCAGGCATGGTAGAAGGGCCTGGGCAGAGGAAGAGCTATTCATGGCATGGTGCCCAGGAAGGAGAAAGAATGGAGGAGCTGAGAGGGAGATAGACCCTTCCCATCATATCCCCAGTGATCCAGTGACCTGCCTCGTCTCACCAGCCCTGCCTTCTAACAAGTCAGCTTTAAGACCTCCTAATGCAATCGCTGTCCAACAGCCCCACCTAGGAGCACATGAGGGTCATGGGGGACGTCTAGGTATAAACCACAACAGTTCTTCAGCACCATTAATATTTGGTTACTGCTCAGATCATTGGATGACACATAGATGCTAGAGTAGATAGATAGATAGATAGATAGATAGATAGATAGATAGATAGATAGATAGATAGATAGACAGACAGACAGACAGACAGACAGACAGAGAATATTCCAGCAGCTTTATGCATGAAAAGAATAATGCCACATTGGCATTTCAGACGCATATGATTAAGATACACCTTCAATCCAAAACTAGAGCACTTTGTTAAGATGGAAGTTTTATCTAGATAATGACTCATTGGTTGACGCTTTTTATGCAGGAATAGTTTCAACAATGATCCATGAAGGGAACTCTTGGGCAGATAAATGGTTTAGCAGGAATCAGGAAATGTGGAGTAGGGTCTGCTAAAGAAACTTTGTGGCCAGGGAGCTGTGTGTCATTATAGACCCCACTTTCCTTCCTTGAGCAGGGAGTGGAGGGAGTAACATTAGAAAGACGTATGAAGCTTCTAGGGGACCATCTGGAAAGATCCAAAGTGAGTCTGGAGGTTGGGGATCGGATTCCAGAGGCCTGAATCTGAAACTAGCTCATGTCTGCAAGCTAAAGTGAGCCTGGATGAGACAGTATTTCTAGGCAGGAATCCAGAGAGCAAGAGAAGGGCTGGCTATCTGCATTGTATGGAGTATTCCAGACAGGGACAAGTAGTGTATGTGGCCCTGGACAAACAAGGCCACACAGAAAGAATACCCAGGAGGATTTGTGTTGCGTCCTGTGCAACGTGGCCTCTCAGAGAAGAAAAAGTTCCCCTCAACAGGATGGCCAACATAGAGCAGAAGTCCCCAAGACCCTTTTGGAAGAAAGATGAGTAGCACATGCAGGTTGAAGTGAACTGCAGCATAGATTGGCTCTCATGCAGCCTCCTGAGGTCCCCAAAGCACTGGAGATGGCAACAAGCTCACTTTCTACATCTGGCTCCAGGAAGCCAATTTTCAAGGTGTGTCAGTTATCCCTGGCTGTGTAACAAACACTCCCAGCATTAGTGGCGCAAAAGTACAGTGAGCCTTTCATTATTGGTAGTACCTTTCTTTGAATGAAGATGGCTACAGCTTCATGATGGCTGAGTCTGAAGGCTTCCTCAGTCGTGTCTGTTGGTTGAAGCTGGATGGTGGTTGAGACAAAGTTAGGGCTGACAATTTGACCTAGTTATTCCTCACAGCATGGGCAATGGGATTAAGGAATAAGGAGAGAGGGAGAGAGGGAGAGAGGGAGAGAGGGAGAGAGGAGAGAGAGGAGAGAGAGGAGAGGGAGAGAGGGAGAGAGGGAGAAGGAATAAACAATCACTTTGTATAGCTTGAAAATCATGAAGCTTCACTGAAGTCACCATTGTATTCATAAAACATGAATTACTAAAGCCAGTCTATCTTGAAGGGCAGAAATTTTATCCCGTTTGAAGGTAAGTTCCTTAAATAAAAATTGCCATCATTCCCACCTTCCTACCACTTGACTACCATATATCTGAATTCAGTTCTTCATAGGAACAAAATATCTACCATCATTTGCATCTTATGAAAAGAGGTACAACACAAGGAAAAGCAAGAAAGCCTGTGATCATTTGCACTGTTTGACTTCTTAAGAAACAACTTTTCTGTCACCACCATTTTAAATTGTTCTAAGTGGTGCATGTGTGTGCGCGCGCGCGTGTGTGTGTGTGTTTGTGATTGTGTGTCTCTAACTCTTTCTTTCCCTGGCACATTGGAATGTTTTCCTAATTACTCTCATGATGTTCTCTCTCTCTCCCTCTCCCTCTCCATCTCTCTCTTCCTCTCTCTCCCTCCTTCCCTCCCTGATACACTCTCTGTTACTTTCACAGGTGTACCTGTCTCTTGTAAAGCACAGAGAGAGGAGTATTGCTAGGTGCACTGGAAAAGTAGGTCTAGAACGATGCTGAGAACATTCCATGAGGAATGCCTTCCTGTTGTGAAGAAACACCTGTGCACTGGGTTGACACCTGTCAACTTCAATACTCACTCACAGAATCCACTCAGCTTCTTCCTGTTAAAGAATATATTCTGAAATCAGCATGTAGCTTTGTCACTTGCTGGCCAGAGGAACATAGACAATACCTGGCCTCACTTTGCCCCTTTCCTACAGGGACAATGAGAAGATGACCTAACACATAAAGGGTACAAGGATCTCATGGTGGTTCACTTAAAGAGATCTCCGTGACCCCATCTGTCACACAAAAACTACAAGAAATTCTAACAGTGGTTTTGGTTTCTATGATACACATTAATATTACTACTCCAGGGCTGGGGATTTAGCTCAGTGGTTTCACCACCTGCTGTGCAAGCACAAGGACCCGAGTTCGATCCCCGGTACCAAAAAAAAAAATATTACTACTCCATATGATAGCCAAAAGAACATCTCAAACACACACAGATGCTATTAATTAGACACTGTTGTTGGAAAGAAAGAATTTCCCACAGGAACGTGGGGAATTAGAGACAGACTCTAGCCATTTGGCACCTGTCTAATTTTTTTTTTTCTCTGCAGGAAGAGTTAGTGTGAATTAAAAAAAACTTGCTGCTCTAGAAGGAAAGCAATGTGTAAGTGGAAATATATGTTATGGTCTTCCTATGCTCTTCCTATGTATTATTAGATAAATTTTTAAAAGAAAGGTATTTTATAATACATATGTATAACAACTAACATGCTTGAAAAGGGACTACATGGGTATCTCTGAATTTCTTGTTACTAAGGAAGACAAAACTCAATTAAACACTGTGCGGACCCAGAGTAGAGGGACAAAGTATTGACTGGCTCAGTTCCATGAAAACTGTAAAGTTCCTATGCACCAGACCTTACAAACACAACCTCAAACCAAGCAGTGGAAGGGAACTGCCTGTGTTCAACTCAAACAATCAATGCCCAGAATCAGAGTTCCTTTATTTCTATGTGGAAAAAATGATTGTAAAAGAAAATGAAAGTTAGCAAATCGCATAACTGAGCAATTAACAGATGGAGACTATCCAATGAGACTTGCCAAAATTGCTGGATCTGTTCAGCACAGTGGGAAAGAAAGGTGGAAGCCATATGAAGATATTGTTTGTTAACAGATGGCCACAATGTAAAACCCTTCCAATAGATATGCTGACAAGGAGGTGGGAAAATGAGCAGTCACAGGAAATGGTGATATAACTGCACACGGGATAAAATGTGGTTTAGATATCTATGCTAAACACGTCAGCTAGCACAGATATCCACGCAGATATATGTGCAAGGTGCAGAGGTACAGATATGGGGACAAATTTGGAAACAGTCAGCATGTGCACACAGAGAAACATGTACAAGGTCATATATCTGAACATAATCATAGTGACAAAGGGGAGAAAAAGGGCCTTAAATTCCATCCATAGAAAAATGGTCATGCAATTTGTGGTATTCTAATCTGTGATATTCTAATTCAAAAGAACAACTAGATTTGTAGCTTACTTACAGGGGAACACCAAGAAGATGTATTCAGAGATGAGAAAGGGAAGGTGGAGAATAATACATCCCTCCCGTTTTTGGTTGAATTTACATAACGGCAGTATTACTTTAGAGGAAAACACAGAAGGATACATAAGAAAATGTTAGCCAAGAGCACCTCTGGAACCTGAGAAAAGAGTACACAATGGGGATTTTTCATGTCTAAAATGTGTATGTATACACACTCAGGTGCTATGTGAACCAAATGAGTGGCCCCTTGGGCCGGGAATGTAGCTCAGTGGTGCAGGGCCTGCCTGGCAAGGGTGAGGTCTTGAGTTTGATTCCCAATACCAAAAAAAAAAAAAAGAGAGAGAGATAGAGAGAGAAAAGAAATAAATAGCCCCTCAAACATGTGCATACCCTAATTTCCAGAATATGTATATATGTTAGCTGACGTGGCAAAGAGGAATTCAGCTTGCAGATGGAATTCACATTGCTGATTGGCTGGCATTAAAATGAGAAGATTATTCTGGATTATTGGGTGGGCCCAAGGGGATCACAAGGATCCTTCAAAAGAGAAGTGGACGTGGTGGCACACAAAGTGTAATCCCAGCCCCTTGGAGGGTGAGGCAGGAGGATTGTAAGTTTGAGTTCTACCTGCCCAATGTAGCAGCTTAGCAAGACCCTTCCTGTCTGCAGACTAAAAAGGGGGGAAGTTGGGGGCGAAGCTCAGGGCAAAGGTCCTGGGTTCAACGCTCAGTACTGGAAAAAGCAGAGGAAGAAAAGGAGGCAGCAGAGGTCAGAGTGATGACACCAGGGGACTTGGTGCCCCGTGGCGGTTTGGAAGAGGGTGGATCCAGGGATGAGCCAGCCTCTGGCTGGGAACTGGCAGAGAAGAGAATATGTGCTCTCCCACTGGGGCTCCAGAGAAAGGGAAGAGCCCTGTCAGCACCTTAACTCTAGCCTGGTAAGACCTGTGTCAGACTATGTGCAGAAATGTAAGATCATAAAACTGTGTTATTTTAAGTGGCTCGGTTCACAGTAATTTGTTAGTATGGTGTTAGGAAATAAACAGTGGTACTAATGATGTAATTCAAGCCGTTTTCTTTGCAGGAGGTGTAGACACAACTGGATGTGGCGTGAAAGCTGGAAATGACCTTGGTCACCTTGGAATTTCTGCAGTGAGCCCTTACCTGTCAGACCCAGCAGCCAGCTTTGCTGCAGCAGCAGGGCCAGCTGTGTATCCTCTAACCCCCGTCAGTCCTTTTTTTTAAAGAAAAAATCATTTTATTACTCCATGTTTGCAGTACATGATGGTTACATTCCTATAGGGAATTGGTACATAGATGTAACACATCTTCATTCCTTTTTTCATCCTTTTTCCCTCCCTTCCCTCCTCCTCTCTCCATCTTCTTGATCCTCTTCCCCTTTGAGAAAGCTCTGTCTGTCTCCCTACTTCCTATTATCTATCTTTTATTTGCTCTTCACGTATACTTTGGGTTTCTCATATAAGAGGAACCATGTAATATTTAAACTTGTGTGTCTGATTTCTTTCACTTAAACTTATGGTCACAAAGTGCGTTCATCTTCTTACAAATCACTCCAGTTTATCCTTCTTTATGGCCGAGTAGTACTCCATTGTGTATAAATACCACATTTTCTATATCCGTCCATCTGATGTGGTACATACAGGCTGCTTCCAAGATTACACTACTATGAATTGTGTGGCTATAAACATGAGTGTGCATGGATCAGTGTCATGTGATGTCTTTTAACTCTTTTGGGAAGATATCTTTCTGACACTACTGGAGATCACATTAGATTCCACAGGTTGAGGACTCAGTCCCCATGATTCTCCCTACTTAAGAGGACAGTGACAAGCCTGCCTTGCTTTCCTTGTGCTTCTGACCTTCCAGCTATACATCAGGGATTCCACAATACTGGAGATCTCTACAGTAGGTTCCAGCCTCCTGCCCAGTATATGATGGAGGCCTGAAGAAAGACTCAAAGGCAGAATTAAAGAAACAGAGAAATGGGGAGCCAGGACAGCCAGTGCTGAGCAACCAGCAAAGGCCCTGATCAGTCCAAGCCTCTAATTTTTATTGGTAATCAAATGGGGGTAAAGGGGAACTACCTGAGAGGACATGCAGTTGTGCAGTTACTACTGATACTAATGCAGGTAAGGCTTGTAGAAAAAAAGACAAAGCATTCTCAAATTAGGAACAGAATAGACAAAATATAGGGTTGTAGTTAGAACACTGTCCTTCTAGTTAAGGTTTTAGTCGTGGGAATGGAATTTGGGTGTTAAGTCATTCTGACCTGGGCATGTAGGATTCAGCTGCACTTGCTTCTCAGAATAAGCCAATTGTGGGGTTAACTCTTTACATCTTGCAGTGCTTACACCCTGCTTTGGGGATAATCAATAAGGTGGTCCCCCACATCACAACCTCCTCCCAAGGTTTGATTAATCTGTTGAGCAGTTCATAGACTTCAGGAAAATACTTCCTCACACTGACTGATTTTTACCAAGGATACAGGCAAAGAGAAGCCCAGGATGAGATATGGGGAAGGGCTGCTGGTTTTCCATGCATTGCCTGGGTGTCCCAGCCTCCACGACACCCATGTATGCAGCTCTCTGGATACTCCAGACTCTGACTTTTGGGTCTTATGGAGACTTCACTGCATAAGCATCATGGAAGCATGAACAACTGTGATTGGAGAAAAGGAACTGATCTAATGCTGACACTGAGCAGGGAAAACCAGCAAGGCCTGTCCATTCAGATTCTTCTTGGCCGGTCTGGGAAGCATTCCACCTTCCCAGGAGGACAAGGGACACATAATGGAGTGCGGGTCCAAGACCTAGCATTGGACAAGGTAGGTGTGCTAGCCAGCCTTCTATCATCACAACAAAATACTTGAGATCCTGAACTTACAAAGAGAAAAGGCACATGTTGGCCCATAGTGTTGAAGGATTCCATTCGTAATTGACTGGCCCTGGGGTTTGAATCTGTGGTAAGGCAGCACATCATAGTGAGAGTATGTGAAGGAGCAAAACCCACTTACTTTGTGAGCCAGGGATCAGAAAGAGGAAGAGACCAAGAATCCACAGGATTCTTCAAGGGACAGTCCCCAGTGACCTGAGGACTTTCCACCAGGCTTTACCTTGCCCACCTAGGGACCAAGCCTTTAACATGTTGGCCTCTGGGGAACATTCAAGATTCATTCCCTCTCTCTCCTCCCTCTCCATGCTACAGATGGAATCCATGCTAGACAAGTGCTCTGCCAATGACCTACACTCTTAGCCCTAGAGAATTTCTTTGGGTCGGCTCTGAGACAGCAAGGCAGGGACGATGGGAGCATATTCTTGGCTGCCTTTACCCACCTCAGGAAATAGAAATTTGAATTTCTATGCTCTGTCTTGTGGAGAAAAACGGCAAGGCAGAAGGATGGAAGAAGGTCACAGAGAGAGATTTTGCTTTCTGAATCCTGCTTCTAGGCTGAACATGCTCTAACTTAATTCTATTCACTTAGAAACTAACAAGGGCCTTGGGAGTAATGAACCAGGAACTGTGCATGAAAACCAAAAAAATATGTTTCGTAATGTCACAGCGTGAGCATGTCTTCATGCTCCCCTTTCTAAAAGCTCTCATATGGTGTCTCCTGTTAGCAGCTAGCTTTCTCCACCTGCCTTTACATTCTTTCTCTGATCCCACAGTTTTAGTATTCTGAGACTGATTTCTCAGCTATCCACAGCTCTTTCTGGAAATGACTTATTACCCAATACTGGATAACTCTATTAGTGCACAAAATGAAGTGAAGAAAAGTTTCCAACTATCAACATTCATTTGGCCAAAGTGGCCCCAGAGAATCTGCACTGGCCCTCATCAAATCCAGAACAGTCTCACAAACTTGGATTCCCCAGAATTGGCTTCAAATCCCTTAGGCTTTCTGGATTTACTGAATCAATGATATTGGCTGGATTTGAATAAAATCTATAGCATGTCAAGAACCAAATGTCTTGCTGCAGCTTTAAAAAAAATTACAGGAGAGAAAGAGAGAGAGAGAGAGAGAGAGAGATCAGACTGACTCCAAGTGTTCTCATCTAGTGCCATTCGTTGTACAGAAAAATGTGGAAGAATATGAAATTGTTGAGAAATCCAATTTATGTTAATGGGAAGTCCATACAAATTACAGATGGAGTGGTAAAGTTTAGACACTCAGGATGACACATGAATTTTGACCTTCTCCAAAGATGTATCGCTTGGGCAGTAATTACTGGAATGTACACCAAACTCCATTCCAAGCTTAGCCTGGGTGGCCCTGAGAGCATTTCTGCCGGTCATTGACATGCAGACCATCTGACACATTCCAGGGAGCCAGGCTCTTAGAACTGAATTCCTTCATAGCCCACCTACACTTCCCCACCAATGAATGAGTAACCAATATGCATGATGGTGAACCCCAGAACACACCCCCAGATTGGTAAAGTTTTGTTGTTGGACTCAGACAAACTCTTCTCTTGGGTGCCAGGGTGGACTGGAAGGCTCCCTCCTAGCCCTCAAAGTTCGGCCTTTGTTTCCTGAGACTGAAGTCTCCACGGCCAAGAATCCTGGACAGACATCAAGTAAACTCCCGGGAGCCAAATCCACAGTGTTCCACGGTGGGGCAAGGAAAAGAGGCGTAACTGCCTAACAAAAAGCAAGCCCAGCAAATCATCTCTTAAGGCAGAAAAAGAATCTTTCTGCAAAAGATTCTTGAAAGGCTTTGCAGAGAATTCAAGGAGATCAGATCCCTCTTTATATCTACATGCGTCCTCAAGTTCTCCGTGTGCTTTTACTACTGTGAAAGGCATGTTTGCTGCAAGCTGATCTCTGCTGCTGTCAGCCTCTCTGCAATGCCAAGCCCATTGGCACGGCTCAGCTCTTCCCTGCGTGACTCCCCAGCCTACTCCTCTGCTTGTTACAGGTGCTAACGTTGTCAACAACTGGATGAACGTCAATGTTTTGGCTTCGAGCCTCTCTGGAGGAAGCTGTCAATGGCCCAGCCGACAATAATACAGCACATATGAAGAAGCAGAAAGGAAAGGACAAAGTTGCTCTTGTCTGCACAGTGGCAGAGGACTCGCACCTGCACTTGGAAGACAGCCACAGGGCCAACACTCGCTGTTCCTGGCCAGGGGGCAGAATCCGGCTTTGGCTCCAGTGTGGCGATGCATCTGGGAACCTCTGAGAGGAGGCCAAAGGCCTGTCTGAAGGAATGATGCTGGGAAGGCATCTCTTCACAAGCGCGGGAGCATAGCCACACTCTGACGTGTTAGATGGAGGAAGTCTTGCAAGTGACTGCACTAATACAGAAGCCATGGGCCTACAGTAGTACCTGGTTCGCAGACTCAAATTTGTTCCACAATTCTGGTCTCCAACCGAATTGGTTGAGAACCGAACCAAATTTTCCCATAAGGTTCGATGTAAATAAGGTTAATCCATGCTGAACCATATTTTTTAACCACAAAAATATGAAACAAAGTACAGTACTGTATAGGACAGTATGAAGAGAGAGAAGACTAACCTTCCTCAACTCATGTTTGCTCTGCACTTTCTTGTCACCTTCATTACTGCTCTGCACTTTCTTTTGAATACCACGCTTGCTCTGCACTTTCTTTGGCGCCGTGCTAGATTGACTCACACTGTACAGCACTACATGTGCTAAAAAGCACCCAGAAAAACTTCACAACATGTGTATTACTGTGTTTGGTACCACTGGTCAGAGAAATGTTGGGGTGACTTGGAACAGCCAGTACCTCTAACATGACTACCTTGGGCGGTACAGTACTAATAACCAACTATGAATTCTTAAACTACCCCATGCAACTAATTTAGGAAAAAACTGTAACTATTCTCATGACGACAACTGACAATTCTGTGTCTTCAATCTACCCATCGGTCAATTAACTTTTCTTACATTAAGAGAAGTAGTGAGTTAATGATATTTCAAGAAAACACTTGATATAGGTCATTCAATAATCACTCATTTCTGTACAACTGTAGTAACCAAAAATACTGAGTATTTTAATACTGCCCATGAAGTCTACCTTCAAAATGCATCTTCAGTGTGCAATGTCATTTGACTTGGCTCTTACCCAATGCTCAGAAGCCTGGGACTTAGCCAAATCTGCTAGTCTCACTATTTTTATTCTTATCTCAAACTGGCACATTTAATCATGTCAAACTTGCTGAAGGGATATCTATGTAATTGCCATTTTTTTCATACATGCTCATATGTTGATTATATCCATCCTTCCATTACCCTCCTTTATACCCTCTCCTCTGTTTCCCATACTCCCTTCATCTAGTCTAATAATAGTATCTCTACTTTCATGTCATCTTTGAGTGTTTGTTTGTTTAGATTCCACATATTAGGGAAAATATGCATTGTTTTTCTGAATCTGGCTTATTTCACTTAACATGATCATTTCTATCCCATGCATTTCTCCTGCAAGCCACACAATTTCCTTCTTCTTTATAGTTGAACAATACCCCATTGTGTATACACAGCACATTTTCTTTATCCATTCACCTCATCTAGCTCAGTTTGTGACCAGAACCATGGAAAGAAATAAGTTCATGAACTGAGATACCACTGTATATACCAAAGAGTGGAATAGCTGAGTTTCATGATAGTTCTACTTTTAGCTTTGAGGGATCTCCATACTGATTTCCATAGTTGTTGTGTTAGATTACATTGCCATCCAGTAGTGTAGGATTCCTTTATTGGTTTTTGTATTCCTGATGAGAGCCATTCTGACTGGGGCAAGATGAAATCTCAGTGCAGTTTTGATTTGCATTTCCCTGATGGCTAAAGATGTTGAGCATTTTTTCATTTCATTTACATTTGAGAAGTGTTTGTTCAATTCATCTGACCATTTGTTGATTTTTAAAAATTATATTTGGGCTTTTCTTTTGGTGTTAAGTGTTTGGAGTTCATTATATACTGTATTTTCCTCCTAAAACCCAGTGCAGACTTATAAATTCACCATCCAATTAGCTATTTAGCAGAAGTGATCAGTAAATGAAACTGGTACAGATATTTGCAGATTTCAGGGTAGTAAATCCTTGTGAACAGAACTGATGACTACACAAAAGTAGTAATTGTTATGAAGGTCTTCGTTGAGTCTTTGGCAGTACATCTCCTGATACTTCCCAAATTCACTCACCCACCCGTGTAAAATAGTTAAAACAATGGGCATCTGTCTCCTGCCACCTGGACAGGGAGGAACTAGGGAAACAAGCATTTGTAAAGGAATTTAAAGGTTATAAATAGGCATAGGCATACTATTCAGAAGCAATGGTTGCATGGGAGTTTTGTAGGAAAGCAAAGCTATGGCCAAATTGCATGTGTTTAGTTCCATGGCGAGTTTGCAAGACCCTATGGCAGTGATTCTCTCTCCAGATGCATATTAGAACCAACTTAGAACATCGAAGGGCCTCACCATGAAGGTTCTGATGGAATCAGTCAGGCGTAACTCAAAACACAAAAGCAAAAGAGAACAAGCCAAAAACAAAACAAAACAAAACTGCTCTCAACATATTCTATCACACTGACATTCAACTTCTTCTCCCTCCGCACACAGGTAATATTTAGTATATGCAGAGCATGAGAGACACACACACACACTCTCTCTCTCTCTCTCTCTCTCTCTATATATATATATATATATATACACACACACACACACACATGCATGGTTGTATACATACATTCTCAGTATTTTATGCATAGCCAAAAAGAAATCATGCATACGTGCAGAGTCCACCGAAAATGTGTACACACTTCAGGAAAAGAAAAACTTGTATAAATATTTTAACACTATATGTATTGAGACATCATGAGATTAATGTAAGTTACCTTTGCCCTCTACCATTACAAGAGGTCCTCAGAGTGGTGGCCGTGCACTTCCAGACATTTATTAGGACGGCGAACTGCTGCTTGGGTAACTTTGGTCCACTGAGATTACTGCAGGTGCATTTTCAATGTCTTCTCTAAGGGCCGGAAGTGTAGTAGGTTTTCTGTGATATATGACATCCTCTAGCATCCCCTCTATGAGGGTAACACCATCTGCTGAAAAAAAAACATACTATTTTTCTTTTTCTGAAGTGTGCATACATTTTTGCCAGACTCTATATGTAGAATTATACGCATATACATGGATTTCACACACATGTACAGTGTTTCATGCATATATACATACACACACTCACAGAATTTTGTTCATATATACTTAGTATTTAATGCATATTACATAGCAATCCATACACATATGCACACACGTACACGTGTGCTTACTTCCAACAGGTTATGTAATAGCCGGTCTTTTGTAACTTGAGTGTATAGGAGGACAGCCTGCATCAGGCAGAACAGTTTCACAGTTACCAGAACTCGAGCTGGGTGGCACAGGCATGGTTTCAGACCTGCCACTCATGGGCTGCCTGACCATGAGCAATCGACTTAAACAATGTGAGCCTCACTATCCTCAGCTTTCAAATGTTGCCGGCTCTGGAGGGTAGCTGGGGAAATGGATGAAGGTGGGCAGTGACACACTTAGTATCCCACAGTGAGTCAGTCTGTGCGAATGTCACCTCTGGAGGGTTGCTTCTATAAGCAGTCTCTCCAGTAAGTCACAACAAACTACAGGGATGGCCTTGTGCAGTAAGGCCAGTGCCACTGGACTGAGCAGTGCAATACCATGGGAAGCAACTCCACAGAGGAATGCGGGATCTTTTCCATTATTCATAATGCGCCCAATGGCATTTGATTGGCTGCTGCTTTTGATGAGGAAGGAGATATCGGGGATGAAAAGGTCAAGCCAGCATCAGCTTTGGATTGCACGATAGTCTGTCTAGTGCTATTAAGTGTAATGATGGATCAATTCTAATTGGCTATCTTTGACTGCCCTTAAATCACTACCAGCTGCCCCTTGCAAGCTTTTTCAAAAGGTCACAAAGAAGAAAGAAGTAATTTTTGCTAACATTTTAAAATGTCCAAAATTATATTTGACTACCCTGTGCTCTGCTGATATTTCCCATGATAGATAATTCAGAAAGTTGAGAGATATGTTGAAAGAAAACAAAAAGAAAGTTGAAAGGTATGTAATAATCTATACCCGTATCATGCATCTGCAGTTCTATATCATTTACCAGAACAGAAAGAGTGGGGGTAGAAACTTCAGTTCACTCTCATGGAATGACAATGTGATGCTTTCAAATGACTTTCCGCTTCACCAGCTCCACACATATGGGTGTTTCTAACATTCCTCATTCAATACTATCTCTGCAAGATCTCCAGGGGACCACATCCAGTGACGTATTAAGATCGCCCCGGTATCCGCACTTCAGTCCTGACCTGAAGGTGCCAGGGGACACAGGTCTCCTGAAAAGTTCCCCTGGGGATTCTCGCAGCAGCCAGTTTCAAGAGCCTCTGCCCCAGGTCAGGGTCATGGGAATAATCCGAGCTGATGGTGCAAAACTCAATCTTTAAACCTGACCTTATTCTGGAACTTGATTCTCTTTTCCACTCTGGGCAACCTTTCACATTCTAAACAATAACACACTTCACCATTCTTTTTATTTCTTCAAACCCACTATTGGCCATAAATAGGCACAAGAGTCCTCTCGCTGAAATAATTTTTCAGATCTATAGATTTTACTTAGCTCCATCAGACAACGTAGATTTCTCTAGATGGGCTTGTTAAGTGTTCCACTGATTTTTGAAAATAATAAGACAGCACCAAATACATATTGAGTTGATCATTTCTATAGTACCGAAGTTAAAATCCACATGAGGTAAATTGTTCTCAGCCTTGGGAAACATGCAAAAATATACTATGTTTCTTTAAAACTAGTTGATTTTGGTAATTGTGTCTTTCAGATGCACATCTGCTTAAAGCACAATGGTTTGCACACATACGATAATACTATGTAGAACTAAATACACACACAAACGCCCACACAGCCATCCCAGTGTGTGCATGTAAAACCAGTTAAACCTGAATAAGGTAATGATTCGTATCAATGTCAATTTCCTGGTTAGGACATTGTTTTGGAAGATGTCACCACTGTGGGAAACAAAAGAGTTTGGAGAAGTACATGTTACAGTTGCATATGGATCTACAGTTTTCTCGAAATAAAAAATTAAGACTTTGGGGAAGATTCGCCGCCTGTGGAGGGCTTAGATTTGCATTTAAATTTTATCATACATGGGGACCAAGATGACATACCATTCTTCATCAATCTCCACTCCCTGACTGCTATATACTAACAATTTATTTTCTTGGCGACAGCTGCTCCGGTGTGTTTCCATTTTAAAATGATTCGGCAGCAAATTCAGTCTCTGACCCTTGATTAATATGCAAAAGAACTGTGGACTTCAGTACTTACATCTTTGGTGTCATGGTGCCTCCTTGTCTCCTCGCCCACGGGATTTTTTCTATGCTCTTTCCCAAATGCCTTCTTAATTCTATTCCTTTCCATTTTAGTCTTTGCTTTTTATAATCCCTCTGTGTTCTGTGTAGATCTGAACCTTTTATATATAAACCTTTCACTTTCCTCATCTTATCCTAAAATGTATTCTATCATTCCCATGGCTTGGGAATCAGGAAGTATGGTTATAAAGACAACTTGAATTAAATTGGTCTAAGAATTATAAAGCTTCGGTCCCCTATGCCAGTTACCTGATATTTACACACACACACACACACACACACACACACACTCACCCTCACACACAACACTCACTTTGGAATTTTTAACTTAGTTCTATGTCTAAAGCCAATCTTCACAGTAATCATAAAATGTTTGCTTTGCAGAATCCAAGGTAAAGAAAGGATGAGCACCTTTCATGTTTGCCCAATTCTTTTCTAAATTTTCATTGTCGCCCAGTTACCTCTCCATCAATAACACAGAATATCAATTAAAATTGTTCCTCAATTCATAACAGAGTCTCATTTTCCAGAATCATTCCTGCAGAAAAAACTGTCTAAAGCAGTAATACTTAAAATCTTTCTAAGGCTTTGGGTCCCTACCATGGCAATTCTACCCACCTAAAAATCTCTTGACCCTGCAGTGGAGCTCCAGTAGTAAAAGAACATGGAAGAAATTGTTTTGTTTTTCTTCATGAAAACACCCAACCCAGTGAGTATGTCCAGAGCCCCGGCCCTCCTGAAAGAATCACAGCTGTGTGGCTCAGACAGTGGACAGGGGTGTTCAGCAGGTCTGGTGAGGAAACACAGCAGCCACTTTCACACATGGCTTCATGTGGGACATGATCTATCATCCTTGGGAGGAGTCAACAATAAAATCTTCATTCTCTACCACTTTCCATCAAGATAGGGACCAGTAAAATTATGTGCCTATGGCATTGGTTTTGCTTTTCACTTGAAAATCAGAGACCATTGACGTTGCAATTAGGAACCTCTAACCTTGGGCAAGGATCGCTAAATGGTACTTAGATTAAAACCCACTAGAACAGACACCTGAGTTAGCATTTGGAAATTGGGTGGTCATATTAACACTTTCTTTGTATTGAGGTAAGAGTTGCACAACATAAAATGAACCATTTCAACATGCAAAGTTCAGTGGCATTTAGGATATTTGTAATGTTATGAAAACGGTGCCACCATCTAGCTTGAAAGCATTTTTATCAACCCCAAAAGAAAATCCCACAGCTATGAAGTAGGCCCTTCTCATTCACTCCTCCTTACTGCCTAACAACTACCAATCTACTTTGTCTCTATGGATTTATCTTTTCTGCATATTTTACATAAATACAGTCCTACAGGATATGGCATTCCATGCCTATATTCTTAGATGGTCTTCCTTCCTTCCTTCCTTCCTTCCTTCCTTTACTTCTTTCTTTCTGTTTTGCATTTAGTTTTCTGAGATAAGGTATTGCTATGTAGTCCAGGCTGGCCTTGAACTCACTGTGTAGCCCAAACTGACCTCTCATTCATAATCCTGACTTAACCTCCTAAGTGCTGGAAATGCAGGTATGTGCCACCATACCCAGCCCTTAGGTAGTATTTCTTATTGTTAAAGAATTTCTCTCCACTGTTTGAAAATTATTAAACCATGGTCAGAATAATATCTCCAGGTGTAATGTAATAATTTTGTTAGGCAAGATCGGGACACAGACTTTTAAGTCATTTTTGGTAGGAAAAAAATCATAACTTTTAGGAAAAGATTATAATATGAAACAGTGATAAATCGCTCCAGAAAACAGTAGCCCAGCCTCAACTCTAAGTGGCAGTTTTCTTGTTGCCTTTGGCTTCCCCCCACATTGATACATTTTGACAATTCAACTTCCAACACAACCTCAATCCATTGGTTCTCTCTCTACATGACCACTGAGGGTTAATCTTTTAGTTGTTACCTGAATTAGGACCACCATCTTCTACTTGATCTTCTGCTCCTGAATTTGTCTTCCACAGATTCCTACACATCATTTAGAATGCTGCACAAACGTGTCACTCCAGATTCCTCCCGAGTCCTTGTCTGACCTCCTACTTGCTGGACTCATCTCTGTGGATGCCCTCTCGCCGTACCCTCCTCACTGTGCCTGGAGCTCAGGGGTTCAGGGTTCAGGTGAGCTGTCACCGCTGGGTGCAGTATTGACTGACTCTCTCACCTTACAGGAGCTTCATGTAGCACAGTGCCACATTTTCTTCTGAGCACAGCCCTTATAATCACCTGCTTTCTCACATTTATCCTTATTTCTTACTGTTATTTTGTACTAGCATAAAGAATCACGGAGGCAGAGAGCTCTTGTTTCTATATCAGTGCCCCTCTGCTCAAGCAGACTACATAGACAGTGAGCACTGAAATGTCTGCTGGGTAAATGGACAAATATATACATTACTGACTTCATAGAAGAAAAAAAGACCCTGATTCCCTGGGATAACATCAGTTTATTTTATGATTCATTAAAAAACATACTTCATCCTTCAGCAAATACTGCATGTTAAGGTGGGAATTTAGAACCCCCAATGCTCTTCATAGATATTGGAGACTGACACCTTTCATCATGGGATATGGCAATGAAAAACAGACATGTGAGTGGGTGCTCACCAGCATTGCATTATGGAACACTGAGGCAGGAAAAAGCAACTGAAGATTGCAGGTCATTGCTTTAAAAAATGCCACCCAAACTAGTGGGAGTTACAAATGTGAATATGGTGAAATAACTCTGAAGTGTTGGCAGTTGGACTCCAAAATATTCCCATTAAAATGAAGAGCTGTCTTCTTCACATTGACCAGGCATCAAATTCCATTCATATCCTCAGAGAGAGATGGGTGTTTTGAATCTTCCTAGCAGCATAAGAAACTGTCAATTTTTCTTAATTGAAAAAATAGCACTTCTTTAAGAAATAAAGGAGCCGACTTGTTGGACAGGTTTAAAGATCCTTTATTACTGAATCAGTATGTACAAACTCTAACATGAAAATAATGAGTCACAGAATATCAGGCTATTTACAATACTTTTCTGAGTTTTTTTGTTTACAAAATGATTTTTTACAGGATTACATCTCTAAATAACATGACAGACATACACAGAAATCAGACTTTTTATTACATACATAAATAAATATTGACTTTAAATGAGCACAATAAGGGACATGATTTCTACAGACCACTTGGATGAGAAAGTACCAGTTCTCCTATCTGCACACTAGAATATATTTGAGTAAAGGGAAAAATAATAGCTTTATATAGACCTCTGTTAATCACTCTGTAAATCATAGAACTTGTTAAATATTCAGTGGCAGTAAGACAGTCAGGGGAGTCCACACCTCACATGAAACTGTATGGCCATGCAACACCATAGCTAAGACGCAACACCTTCATGGATTTGTTTCTATCTTAAAATCATCTCTGAAGTACATGCAGACACCTAGCCGTTGAGTTCTGGCTATAGTGTGAATGTTTACTGGAAAAGATTTAGAGCTGTTTGTAATCACCCAAATGTGTGAAACTCAAGGAACCCATGGTCACAGTGTAAGAAAGAGCATTAAATAAATAAGTTGACTTCACAAATGCCATTTACTGGTACCTAAGGTGGATTAATACTTCTGCTCACATGAATCAGAGACAAATTGAAATTCAGTCTTCTAACAAGGTTCTTCAGTGGACACAGAAGATTCAAGGAAGGTCTTTGAAATCAAATGTGTTAAGGTCTTGGCTGGGATTTTTCCGGGGCTGGTTCCTTCTCAAATGGCAATTTCCCTTTGTTCCGTGAAAACCACTCTACTGCACTGGTTTTTAGCGGGAGGTGCCCATTTCCTAGGGGCAGGGAGAAATCCTAGGAACATTATTTTTTGATTTCCACAATTTGGAAAAGGGGAAGTGAGCAGGCCGAAGCAGGATGCTGATGAATATCCCACAATGTCCAGACCCCTGCAATAAAGACCTAGCCAGCCCTCAATTTAATAGTGCTGAAGTTGATACATCTTGTTCTCTGGAGCCAGTTATCTATTCTCTTGGGTTTCTAGAATTTGGAATCTCTAAGCATTGCTTAAGCAGTCACCCACCATAAGCTTTCTGTCTGTGATCTAGCCTATTTATCAATGAATGATTGAATGGCAACATCTTGATTTGGGAAAGTCATTCCATAGAGTTCCATTTTGCAAAAGAGAGAAGCACAGAAAAATTCATTATTAAAGGGTTTTTGGTGTGAGTGAGAATAATGCATACAACTGTAGTTTATATCAACTTAACCATCTGTCTTTGATGACAATATTTTTGACCAGCTCAATGTTTGAGTCAATGCAAACTCTGCATATATTTTTTGTGAGAAAAATGCATCTATTTTAATACAATATATTAGAGAATGAAGAACTGAAACTGCTTTATGAAAAATGGTACTCACATGTTTAAATTTTGAAAAATTATAATTACATGTTAATCATTTGATTATTATTAGAGATTATTAAAATTCAAGACAGAAACATGTCTCTTTTATCACCTCATTAATAGTTTTCATCTAAGAACACTAATTGTTTTTTCAATATTATATCCAAATTAGATGCTCATAAAGGCTGTTTTAAATTTTTTTGAGGATGATATAAGCTTCAGATCCATATCTGAACTAAAAATATATTTGCTCAATGTTATTTACCTGGACAAAAAAACCCACACATTTTATAGTTAAATTTATATAATAATTTAATAATATTTTGCATCTCTGTATATACTCCTGCATTTTGAACTATACAATAGTACAAAGCCCTGGTGGCATAAATGTTTGAGATTTGTTTATAAACAAAGTGAAAGATAAAACACATAGCCAGTCATGAGAAGTTGTAATTTTTGATTTTAAAAACTTGCAATTCGAGTGCTGGTGACAGCACTAGAATAATCATAGTTTCAGATCTCTATGATGTGTGCCTGCACCTGGGGGTTTTCAGTGAAGGCTGTGTTCTCCACTCAGATACTTGGAAGCAGGTGATTTGAGGAAATGCTGTGCTCAGTCCATCCATTGACGGCTGCAGAAAGCTATTCAGAATGTTAACATGGACTTCCACGCTACTCTGAATTCCCACTGGATGTGGCTTGTACAAAGCTGCGAAACATCCCACCATTCTCCACTTTCTAAATACTTTAACACACAGGAAAGAGTTTTCCATATCTATTATTAGCATCCATGTTTCTAGACCGTGTCTCCTAAATATCTGCATCAATGTAACGACAGAAGGAGCTTCTCCCCATCTTACTTTCCACCTATCTTTCATTGAACACTGCAGTGAGAGTTCAGCAAATCAAGGCCAGGCATCCATCAGCATCCAGAAGACAGTGAAACAATAAGGAGTAAGTCCATCCTATCATCAAAAGCTAAAATAATCTTACTTGTTTTCTCGTTCTTGTACTTGCATAGATAATGAAATGAGGAAGCCTTTCTTTTATGGAGATTAATTTTGATAAATTGCTCCTTTCTCATGGAATCCACATTGATGGGGAAAATATATTATCCTTATCAACTTTGGAAAAACAACATCTCTATCCAGCACCAGCAAAGCGCAAAAACAATTTCTTTAGGGATTCGTACCATATGGAAGGGTCTGTGTGTGTATATAAGGATGTGCATATATATTTGTGCATACATATATATACACACACAATAATAAGTGTACAGATACAAATCTATGCATGTTTAAAACCACATATATATGCAGTCTCTCAAGAAAAAAAATAGATGAAACTAAACATTTCTGTGTTTAGGTTGTCCCACAACACAATTCAGTACCATATGCTGATAACACGTGTTGACTGGAGCTCATGCTACTGGGGTAGGTTGGAGTAGAGGAATTTTCCAAACAATAAAGTTTGAACTAAAGGAAGATAATCATCCTTTTTATCTCAATAGAAGTCCTTTTGTTTTTATATTATGGAGAATATTATAGCATGCAAATAGCTTCCTTAGACCAAGAAAAAGCACATCTTTGTAAAGATTTGAAAATGCCCAATTGTTGTAATTCTTTCACCTGAAGCAGGCAGCTTTGTGAATTTTCAGATGGCAAACAAAACACACCAAAAGCTATTTTCTGCACTGACGAAGAATACAAATAAGGTCAAAGATTAGGAAAATCTCTCAGATTGGATGAAACATTTAAAGGTCTCCCCAGAGAAGAATTTCCATTTCTCCATAATCTAGTTTACGCATTGCCAGTTTTGGATGTCTTGGAGATAATAAATGACAGATTGAGCTTTCATTTTCCTTTATCTAAAAAGAACCTGAGGGTACTTACATAAGGAATTTTTTAGATTAAACTTCATGGGTATAATTCAGGTTATAAATTTTCAGTTAAAAAGACTTCATGAATGCGTAAAGAAATAGTACCCAAAGGCCATATAATCTTAGTTGACTTTGCAAATCAAAACAATAATTTAATAAAAAATACATTTTATTGATTAAATGTATATTTAGTATGTGTATAAACTGTGTATTTGTTACACTACTCTGTTGTGAGATCTTGCTGCTCTAAATTCAAGGAAATCTCAGTTCTGCAGAAATCCAAAAGAGATTAGTGAGACCACAGACAGAAATGAAATTCCAAGTTCCATAGATGTCTTCTTCAGTTTTCTCCTCTTGGCTGGGGAACTGGTGTCTGTCTGCACTCGCTGATGACGAATCAACTGTTTCCAGGTGGCCTGTGATTGGCAGAAGTACTTACTGTGCAGTCTCTGAGGAGTCCCTACTGTTCTAGAGGGATACTGTCTAGAGGGTGAAGTTCAGCAAGCATACACATCCGGGCAATGTGGAGACAGGCTGGGAGCGGCTTAGTATCTTTCTGGAGATGGCTTGTAATGATGTGCATGATGATGTTTCAGATGGGGTCCTAAGAAGTGACAAGAGCCATCAGCCCTACACTTTACGCACCGAACAGAGTGGGAAACCATTAATTTGTAGAGATGGCATTAGACCTGGTCAAATGTTCCCTCCTAGAGCAGGCTGTGATCTTTCCTGTACTGCATTTGAATATGCAAACACGTATTCACTCATTCTCTCTCTCCTTCTCTTCTCTCTGACCCTGTCCTCTCCCAGTTCATCTCTTCCCTTTTCTTTGCTCCTTCCCTCAAACCAGAGAGAGAACATAAGCTCCATGTGTAAGCTCATCATTCTTTAAGCAAACTGTGATCTTTTTCTTTTCTTAAAAAAGTTTTTTAAAATTAACAACTTTAATAAACAGAATGTCGATGGAGGAATATCAGAGAAGCATTTCCTCCAATCCTGGGGTACTGAATCTTGATTGTATCAGCTTGACTGGCTTGGGAGCTGTCTGGGGAACTAGTGCAGCACCCTTTTCGGTGGGTCATGGAAGTGTGACCTTGTGTACTATATCTGGTCCCTTCCCCTCCCTCCCTGGCACTGTTGGCCTTTGCTTCCTGGCCACCACGACTTAAGCATCTTTTCTCTTCCTTCCCTGCTCGCCCTTCCACCATGATGTTTCTGCCTTGGAGACAGCTGACCATGGACTAATACTTCTGAAACTCTGAGCCAGATTAAACCTCTCCTCCTTTATGTTGTGAGTATTGGGTATTTTGTCTCAGAGATGGGAAAGCTGACTAATACAAACCATTACAAACATAAGGGACCACCAAATTCTCCCATTGTGATAGCTTTTGCTTTTCTACATATTATAATCAGACCAAGTTATAGAGGTAAGTTTGACTCATTATTTTGAAAAAAATCAGAGTTAAAACAGACTAATTCTCAATTTTCTCACCAATACACAAATCTTTAGACACTGCCATTTAAATTTAGGCTGACAAAAATTATTAAAATGCATAAGATGAAAATCAACAAGAAGCTACTTGCTTTAAAAGAGTAGGTGAACATATTTTTTCTTCAATTTTACTTGATTTATTTTTCCTTGATTTAAATCAAGTAGATGGATTTGGGTATATTACAGGAAAATTCACATCATATATAACAATAAAATCTATGTAATAAGAAAATAAGCACTATTGTTTATCATTTCAGATATTGTCATACTTAAAAGTTTTTAATTAAAAAATTCAAACTGATATGAGGTGCTGGATCTTTTTTCCATATTTATGGACCTAAAAGATAAGGGAAAACGTCTACTATGAAGAAATAAATGCAAGGAAGAAAAAGGAAGAGAAGGGAAGGAAACAGGAAAGAGAAAGGAGGGAGGAAGGAATGAGAGGGTATGGGAAGGGAGAAAGAAAGGAAGGAAGGGAGGGAAGGAGGAAGAGAAGGGGAGGGAGAGAGGTAGAGAGGAAGGAAGGGAGGGAGAAAGGGAGGGAGGGAGGGGAGGGAAAAAGAGGAAAGGAAGGAGGGAAGGAAGGGAGAAAGAAGGAAGGGAAGGAACAAAAAGGAGCAAACAGCAACCATACAACTTTTGAGAAAGGTAGTTACAAAATACAGTGGACTCTCAAGTTATGACCGGCCTGACACATAAGCAACTTGGGTTATGACTAGAATTTTAGTTTTAACTTACAGCCAAAGTCTTGAGTTATGACCCACATTCCAGCTGCTTGTGCTTCCAGATGGGCTCAGACACAGACTGAACCCTTAAAGAGCTCTGGAAGGAACATGACAGCATCCTCTCCTGTGTGGGGTTCATTGACAAATCCTGGGCCAGGGTCTCTCTAAGGACCCTGAGCTCTGCCTGGAAGAAAGTGTGGCCTAAATTATGCAGAAGAGAGACCCTGAAGGCTGTGTAGAGGCGCCTGACCAACCTGAATTACAACCAGCCCTCGGGAATGAACTTAGTAAGTCAAGGGTCCACTTACCAGTAAGCAGACATGAATGGAGACCTTCAGCAAAGGAGAATTGCCTCCTCCAAGAAAGCTGCAATAATTTGTCTATATGTTTTTATTTATCACCAAGATTTCTCTCCCCATTAACTAGGACTGCCTGGGCCCCTTAATTCCCCGAACGTGCTACTCACTGTGCACTGCAGAGGGCGGGAGCTCGGGGGTGCGGAAGGTCCTGATGGTGGCTGGGCCCTCCCCGCCTGTGGTCAGCACTTGGACTTCGAGGCGATACAGGGTGGACGGCCTCAGGTTGGGCACGGTGAGCATGTGGTGATCCTGAGGAGTGACAGGAGATGGGGCACTCTTTAACGACCTTGTAGGGACAACACACGATGAGCATGTGGTCCATGGCAGCTTCTTCACTCAATGCAGAGCATCATATGCTCGGTTGCTTTTGAAAACAACAGCTGAATTTGTAGCATAATTTCTGCAGATTTCCTGGCTCTGCCTGACACATGGCTTCTTAGCACCTAGCTCAAAGCTTGGCAGCCTGCAGTGCTTGGCAGCATTAAAATGGGCCAAGGAGCCGGTTCTCAGTGCTCACTCCTGGGATTTCATCTTTTATTTACTTATTTTTATGCCTTAACATGAGATTTTCCCATGGCTTACCCTTCTCAGCTCCACATCTTGTAATGTGAATTCTTGATCGTCCAAATTTCAGTGAATGAGCCAACTGTTTTCCTTAAAACCCAACCTATCTATCAATAGCCATAACTGAAAATGTTTATTTTTATGCCAACACATTCTTCTTAAAACTCAATAAAACCCTGTACATTCATAAAATAACTAGTTTCTCATTCCATGGAACACTTCCTTCCAAAATTTAAAAGGGTTTTTTCTTCTTCTTCTTTTTAGGTTTTTGAGCAAGAGATGGATATTCTAAGAAGGTTTTCAGAGTGGGTAAAAGCCCACAGATGATTTTTTTTCAAGCCAAGGAATTAAGTGGCTTAGAAGACTGGCCAAGTCATGTGGGCTGTAGCCAAATTTGAAGGGAGAAATAAAGATGGACAGAAAGTTTCTTTGAGCTATTTTCCCCCAATATAGCACTTCAAACAGGGCATAGCCACTTGGACCAGAAGGACATGGGCTTAACAAAGACAGAAGAAAAAGGCAAAATCTCTTGCACACAAGGGCGACATGAGGTCTGTGGAAGTGGCCCTTACTAATCAAAATGCAAGTGGATGACAGTCTTTACAGTCACAATAATACTTGCAATGTGTCAAGGCTTACAAAATGATCCACTCAGAAAAAAAGAAAATGCAGAAATGAGTCTCAACCCACACAGCACACATGGAGACTGAGAGAGCTCCTGAAATGGCCAATGGCCAATGGCCCCTGAAAGCAAGCCATGGGTCCCCAGGACAGGGCAGGAGGAAGGAAGTTCCACCTACCGACGGCAGGATTTGGGACTGGGAGATGATGCTGTTGGGCAAACTGTTCTGTCTGCTCTCTGTCGTGACCTCAGCCCAAGTCACCTGGAACCCAGTCATGGGCTGATAGAGATTGGGCTTGCTCATCTTCCAAGAAAAGTGTCCGGTGATGTTCACGTCTTGGACGATGAAGGAAGCAGAAAGGTTCTCTGGCTTGGCAAGCACTTTGGAGAGAATGTGACCTGTGGTGATATAGAAAAAAAGACAGCAGGGTTAGGTTACTGGAGAGAGTGTCCACCCGTTCATTACGGAAACTTGTGGATGCCATTTAAGGGAGGGTAATCTGACCTCATTTTAGGCATGGCAGTAGGCTATTGCCCTGTTCACGTATGCTAAGCATATTTTTCACTAAGCACTGATCCTTTATAAATTATTTTTTAGAACTCTGCTTTGGGAATAGAAGAGGGTGAGACATTAATCTCCAGCAAGACTAAGCCGTTTCTTAGCAACAGCAATGACTATGGTGAGAAGGGGGGAGTCTTGAAGATCTCAGAAGTGCAGATGGAGGGATCTTGGGGGCTCCACACATGGAGCCCTAGAGAGTTGGCTGCAGTGGTTGATAGAAGCTCTGGCAAGGAGAAGGCGCTGGGTGGATACGAATGAAATGGTTGACTTTGAAGTACATCAAGTCCAATGTGTACGGAACTATCTGGCCTCATTTCTAATGGGTTAATATTGTCAGAGAAGGACATCATTCCAATGCTGTTAGGATTATAAAATAATACACACATTCCTAATCTGTTTCCCTACAAATTGAGCCACTGTGACATGCAACCAAAAAATATAGTGAATGTTCACATTTTCTTAAAAAAAATTATTGTAGCAAAAGACACTGAGCCACTAATCCCCCTGAAAATCTTCCCTCTCACTTTGAATACACTTGTCCCATCATTCTTGCCATTTTCTGAAACAGTTCTGGAGTCTTCTTTCATGAGGGTCTTAAATGTGCTGTCCTGGGTGCCTCGATGCCCTGCATGGATTCAAAATGTTGACCTTCCATGGTCATTTTGACTTTGTGGAAGAGCCGGCAGTCACAAGGAGCCAAATCCAGGAAATGAGGTGGATGTGGATGTTTTTATGAGCCTGCCTTTCAGTTGCATGGTGCTCAGCAGCAGCAGTCACTGTTGTTTTGATCACATCTCATAAAGACACAGAGGAGGACTTCAGAACTGCTTCAGAAAGTGGCAAGAATGATGGGGTAAAAGTGTTCAAAGATGAAGGAGGGATTTGGAGGGAGACTGATGGCACTGTCTCACTGTATTAGATTTTAAAATTAAACATTAGCCATGTGTTTTGATTATACTTCATAGAGTAGAACTGAGAAAGAGCTGTGCTTTGGGGCTTCAGAGTCTTGTGAAATACAGCTCGGAAATGTGCCTCAAAGTACTGTCGATATCTTAGACCTAGAGGTGGAGGTTTTGTAGGTCGGAACATACCTGTCTCCCCAGGACAACTGATGTGCTTGTGGCTTTTCCCCTTCAAAGTGGAGCACGGTGGCGTAATAAAGAAAATGGCTTCTGCCTTGGAGAGACCCTTTGGCCCTATTGACTGGACAGTCACCTTATATTTGCAGGAGAATGACAGGTCTTGAAGAATTATATAATTTTCCTAGAGCAAGAGAAAGAGAATATGCCAGCGATAAATACTAAATCTCATTAAGGATAAAACATTGGGTAGGAATTGAAATCACACCACAGCCAGGATCTTTTTCTGTATATATGGCACAGGTAATATGGTTTTCATAAAAACGACAAAGAGCATCCTGTTTTTCTTTGATTAATTACAATTGTGAAACCTTCCCGTGGCCGTGGGATGCATCCTCCAGAATTCCGCCATACTATCATGGTTCTGTATCAAACCACACAACTTCCAACATTGGCAGCAAGCATTTTGGGGTTGGCAGGCCTGTGAGTGGTGGTCTAAACCCATGATTAGAAATGTAATTGTCTTTTTTTGTTAAAACAATGACCTCAGGCTTAGATTATGTTAACTTTTTCTGTTGGAATGATATCCTTTAGCAATGTACTTTTTCCTCTTTCTGAAGTTCTATTACTGCTTCCTGTCATAATGTCATGATTTAAATATAAATACAAGAAACAGGCTAATCTGCCCAGGAGTCAGAACCTTAAAGAGTATGAAGCTACACTCCAGTGATGATTGATGACATTCACTGTTAGAGCAAGTTTGCAGCTATGATTCTTTTATATCTGGCTGTCAAGTTAGGCTTTTGCATTCTATTTTCCATTTAAGGTGTATATAAATGGTAGAGATGGAATATCCTTGTCCGGTATCCTTTAAGGAAAGCATCAGGTTTCCCACCAGACAGTTCAGAGGGTGAGGGCAAAACATGAAGCAAAAATTAAAATAAAGGGGCTGGGGATGTAGCTCAGTGGTTCTGTCACTTGCCTTGCAAGCACAAGGACCAGAGTTCAATCCCCAGTACAAAAAAAAAAATTAAAATAAAAAGTGAAGCTCAAAACTTTCCTGGGTGATAGGATTCTTGCAAGTTCATGGCATGAAACATACAAAAAGGATGAGACGTGATTGCCTAGGATGCTGGCCTTTGATCTAGAAATCGATGAGGTGGACTCTGTTCTGTACAATTAGCACCAAAACACGACAAGGAAGCAACTCGATGCAGACAACCCCAGCCTGCTGTGTCTCCTTGGGACCCTGCATTGCTTTTCTCTAAGAAGGAATCTGCATGATTTATAGAAGTATATTGTGACCCAGAGTGAGCCAGTAAGGATTGTGCCTCACAGGCATTTCAAACTTGTCCTCCTGTGGCAAAGAAGGCAATGGTAGGCAAAGTACTGGAGGCTCTGTTGTAGCATGAAAGCAAATTACTATGTCTGAAAGTCATCTTATAATGAAAAGGGATGAGTTCCAAGCCTTCAGTGACATGCTTTTGTTGGATTTTGATTCTTATTTCTACCAGATTCGTTACATAGGCTTGGTGAATAGTTATCCTGGTCAGCGTTCCTAAAAATGAGAAGCTTAGGATGTGGTGGCTGCAAGAAATTCAGTAGGATTCTGTAGGGTCCCAAGGTACTGTTTGTTTGTTTCTGTACTTCTCAAGTCGTTTTAGTTTCCTAGAATGTCTTAGATGGTCATAAGTTTTGGGAAAAAATTAAAGGAAAAACACTAATACACATGGGTTGAGATGGGTCAAATTTATTTTTAAAAAGCTGCAAAATTCTGAAAATCTAGCTACCTGTTTTAGCACATTATCTTAATGTTACGGGATCAGGTATGATTCTAGAAATATTGAATTGTTTAGAGAGTGTTGAAAAGAAAAGTGGTCTTGTGACATTTCACAAATGAAAATACTGTAACCTTTTGGGCTGTGTTGTTTGATTTCTTAAACTGTCCTAATAGATTATACATAAACTGCTGTCCACACTTTGTACAATAAAATGCTTTCTTAAACACTTTGGTTGGTTTGACTCTAATTGCTAACTCATGTGTTAACCCCAAAATATTTGAAATAATGTTTGATGTGGTATTGATAAAGTTGCTATCCCAAAGAGCTTAATGTTCTCTTAAAGTTGAAAGACAAAAGATGAATCCATTGTCTGGGATAGTTAGTATCTTTCATTAAGCAAATGTGTTGATGGCAAGGGGGGAAATGGCAGAGACATGTATTGAAGAGCAGCGTCATAGAAATGTATGGGTAAAATGATACTATTAGGTCACAGTGCCAGGTCCAAACTCAGAAATAAATCTTAGGGTTGTTCTGGTTAAGATAAAGCACACAGAAATTCCTAAGTATTTTCTAACTGATCTATCAGTTCCTTAGGCACTGTGCCTTCAGTGTCTGAGTCTTAGAACATACCCGCCATGTTGGCTGAAAAATGTACTAGTAAAAATAAAAATTGAAAGAAAAACATGAGTGAGTGTCATGCCCAGTTTCCTCCCAGGTTTCATCAAGTCATTCTTTAACAGTTTGCTTGTGAGAGTAAGTTATGCACATGACATCTCCCCATTGCACATTCTTCTGTCCAAAGAGTGCACAGATCCAATGCACCTAGAAGCTCCTCAGAGTTGGTGGGTACAATCATCTCCTTACGTGGGTCATGCCCAAGGATGTCTCTGCTCCAGCTGTCCTGTTGTGAGCACAGACTTCCGGAAGCCACTGCACGTGATATCGGTTGACACTGGGATCTGTAACATCAAAACACACAAACACAAAACAGCCTGGAAGTTACATTCCATCAGTGTTACTTAGCTTTCTGAATAAAGAACTGAAACCATCAGCTTATAATGACAAAAAGCTCCAGTACACGAGAGGGTGGACACACTGTTGTTTTTTATTTTGAGTCTTCTGGGGAAGCAGCCAATCATGGAGGTAGTTTGTAACGGAGCAAAACCATTTCCTGATGGTTGGGAAGACAAAGAGAGGAAAGTTTTGCTCATGACCTCAAAGACCTAACTTCTTCCTGCTAGACTCCACCTCTTAATGGTTCCACCATCTCCCAATAGGACCAGGCTGGTGACCAAGCCATCATACACAGGCCATTGAGGGACATTCAACATCTGAACCACAATGTCATATAATGTGATGTTCTTAAAACTGAGAGAAGAGGAAGAGAGAACATAAAAGTCTATAGGAAATTTTTTTAAATGCATAAATAAGCCCAAAAAACCACAAAGCTTTGGTATAATTCTGATTAGTTAAAAACACCAGAGTAAGTGGGAAAACGCAAGACACTGCCAGAGGAAACCAGGTGTTGAAATATAAGCACTAAGCAGAAAAGAAAGATAAATAGTAAATTAATAATGAAATGATTCCAAATATGTTGCGACTATTGAGACTAACCTAGCAAAAACCCTACCCAAGAGGTCATAGGAGAACCTCTTTTACTTCCTGTTTTAAGGGAGAATCTTTAGACATGCATCAATTCTATATTGTTTGATAAAGATAAGCCATTAGACTCACACGAGACCAAAAATATTTTCTTCAAACCTGAAAATTTAGCTATGAATATTTACTTCAACTGTAAGTGGTACTGTAAAAATGATGTTTTGGTGGGGTTTTTTTTGTTTTTGTTTTTGTTTTTTTGGTACTGGGGATCGAACTCTGGTCCTTGTGCTTGCGCAGCAGGCGGCGAAACCACTGAGCTAAATCCCCGGCCCCTTAAAAAAGATGTGTTATTAGAAGAGCCAGGACTCTTGGCTTTCCATGCATGGACTATTGATCCTATCTCCCAAACTCTCAGCCCTGCTGAAATACGACTCTGTGTTCCAAAGTCATGGGGAGGAATGTTGAACCTTTGCATAATTTCATTGCTGGGCAGGGCAGCATATTTTCCAGATAAAGTGTGAAAGAAGAGAAGAGAAAATGATGGACAAGCAACTCATTGAGTGTGGGAAAAGACACTCTGACAGCCTTGGGTTTATTAATCACAACAGTGTGTCCAGGGTGTAAAATAGCACTGCTTTGCTGGTGATTAACATTTTGTCCCAAATGTTCATGCCAAGTGTTTGATGGGGGTTTTTCAGAGAGGGAAAAACTCTTTGATGAAACTGGGTTGATCTAGCGAGAACTTGCTCTGAGCAATTTGGAACCAGAAAAGAAGAGCTTTAAATCTGTGAAAGTAAACAGATACAAAGTAGGCACCCACGATGTTTAGTTAAAAGAGAAATTGCTAATGGGGGGGGGGGGTCTTAATTTTTATGCAGCAGAAATCCAGACTTTTTCAGAAAAGAATTATGCATTACACACAAGGTTGAAGTCACTCCGGGAGTAGAGTCACAGTCTCCCCTTCAACAGCAGTGAAACAGGACCACTGAAGCAGCTGCTGCCTTGAATCCTACTAATCAGTGGAACTAGACAGATAATACACGCATAAGGTGTATGTCCGGTAAGAAGAGAACAGATAGAAACAGACAGTAGGCAGACAGGGCGTATTGACCAAGGGTTACGGTCTTCCACAGGTGCCTTATATTAGAGTAAGGATTGGGCATCCAGGATGACGGACTCATACTACTTGTGGTTACCACTGGTGATCTATGGTTACAAAGCCCTTGAAATGTCACCCGTGGCACTGCAGAAATAAATTCTTCATTCTATTTTATTTGACTCCCTTGCAACAGCTCTAGGTGGCTTGCGGCTATGACGTGGGAGAGCTTGGTTCTAGCTGCAGGGAGTAATCACAAATGTCAAAGTACCAAGATAGGATCCAGACGTGACTGATGTTCTCTGATTAAGAATAGCCGGGGGACTTCCGGTTGCGATAATATAACCAGGCTGGCTCCGTGTGAGGATCCCATGAATCCTCAGCATCCTCTGCAAGTTTTACAATGTCACTATGTTTTATTTAGAGGATTCACCAAGAACGATGCAGGAGATACCCTTTTTAGCTTCCTGTCTTTCCTCTCCTCTAAAAGTCACCATCCCTGAGTTCCTCTCTCCTTGTCACGTCCATGAATCATTTCACTTATTCCTGTGGCTTTCAGAATTACTTTCCTACTGACAGCTCACACATTTCTACCTCCATCTGCCACTGCTACTCCCCTAATTATTAGCTGGTCCTCCTAACTTCCCGTCTGCCCCTAAATTTCCCCCCTTGGATTCAGGGTGCAGGAAGCAGAATTTGGGGGCTTAAGCAAAACCATACAGGAACGTGGACTTGAACAAATGAGTCCTGGAACCTCATTCAGTCTCCTTCCCTTCGTCTAAAAATAAGAATACCAGGAAGGCCAGTACACTAATCTTCGTACAAGCTTTAAATCACATAGTGCTGCATACTTGCTTTCTATGGCGACTGGGACAAATGCACACAAATGTGATTGCTTGGGCAACATCACCGTGTTATCTTCTGGAGGTGAGAGGACCGAATTGGATCTTCCTGGGTGAAAATCAAGCTGTTAGGAGGCCAAATTCCATTCTGGAGGCTCTAAGGGAGAATTTTTCTTCTCAAGCTTCAGAACGGTTCTGCCATTCCTGAGCTTTAGTGAATCCATTCATAGATATCTACTTCTATGATATTCAGTTACACAGATATTTTATCTTTGGCTTCATCTTGCCAATGATTAAAAGTCAGAGTTAGTACATTAGGTTATGACTGCAGAACTCAATCTCCAGCTAGAATATTAAAAATAGTATCATGCAAGCCAACATTCCCTAATAGGATGTGCAGCCGGCTTTCCATATCCACATCTGTGTGTTCAGTCACCAGGGATGGAAAATATTAAAACAAAATAAATAAAAGACAAATAGACAACCATAAAAATAATACAAATAAAAAACACTACAGTACAAGCTATTTATATATCATTTATATTGTATATTGTCTCAGCTAGTTTCCCATATTTATGTTGTAAAAATGCAAAGTCTAAAGCCAGAAGGACCAAAACAATGAAATGTGTTTCTATTATCACACAGCCAAAGGAACTGCTGCCAATAAGATAGCAAAATTACCGACAAGATTAGCTAAATGAAATACTCCTTTTTAAAATCATGCTTGCTGTATAAACTCACTGTTGACAATATTTGTTTTGCTCTGGAGAATTCACTATTCCAACTAATCATGTCCATATTGCCAGACACAAATCAACTCAGATTGAACTTTAGAGCCAAAATCAAGGTCATTTTCTTGTTACTGCATCAAGCCTGTTTACCACAACTCCATAATTTCATGCACTGGAAAGTAAATTTGATAATAGCATGTACCCTGATTATCTGCTAGGAAATATTGACACAGTTTTCTGCCTATGGTTTCTATATTTGAGAAATCCACTGCTATTTCTACACTTATTACTAACTTTGGATTATTTAAAGTAATCTGTGTGTATGTATATCCAATCAACAAGTAGTAGCATGACCAATAGTCACATAAAGCAAAGAATGGAGAATATAGCAAACAAAGAAATCATGTTTGTCTGAAAGACAAGCATGGTTCCACAACTGTCATACATCCATTAGTTGTGTAGGGATATTGCTCAAATTACTGCTTGATGGTATGGTACAGTGACAGTGCAGCCCTTTTCCTTTCCCCATTTTAACAGAATTCTCAAGTTTTATAGCATTTTTTGTTTTGTTTTATAGCATTTATATTGAAAAGTGGACAATGAAATCATTTTGTAAAACATTGCTGTTTTGTCTTGAATGGGGAACATATTACAGGGCAAGACTGAGAAACTTTGGACCTCTCTCCTGCCTTCTTTCTGCCCGTTGGCCACATTTACAGCCCTACCTACAAAAAGAGACCATAAACACCTTCACACTTAAACACCTGGAGTGTCTGCTTTGTTCTGGGCACTGTTTCAAGCAATCTGCATGTGTAATCTCATTTATCCTCAGTACAAACATAGGAAATGATCTATCACATTTTTTCCCTTTAGCTCATCCCATTCATAGCATAAAGGAGAACAATTCATTGATCATCTCACTAGATGATCCATATCTGTTCATGGATCAAACTTCACAGGTCAGAACAGTAGAGAATTTTACTAATCTGGCAAGGGTTATCTTCAAAAACTCTACAATTAACCATCACACCTATTACTGTCATTATAGTCATTTTTATATTCAAAGTCTTGCCAGAGAAAGAAAGTAAAATGTCAAAGGTCTGGAAAAGGAAATATAAAATTCTCACTAAAAAGTACATGATAGTTTTTAGAGAATATTCAAAGGACTCATTGCAGAAAATGTTGGAATTATCAAGGTCATAAAATAATGCTAGACTCATAGTTGAGATTTAAGTATAAAATGCATTTATAATATACCAGTAACAAAAATTAGAAAATGAAATTGAGGAAATGGTATGTCAACTATAATAGGATTAAAATAAACACATCTTGGAATAGCCTCTTTACAATGTAAGACAGAATTTTGAGAAAATTTTAAAATGTGAATAAGGTGATATATCACATTTGGGGTTGTAACATTCAGTACTTTTAGGATGTGAATCCCCTAAGCACTGACACAGAGATGAACTGCAATCTCAATAAAGACGTCAGGAGGTTTTTGTGAAAATTGAAAGATGAATTCAAATATTTATATAAAACCGCAAAGGCACAAGAATTGTCAAGATAATGTGAAAAGGAAGTAAAAAAAAACAAACTAGGAGACAATACTATAAAACTATTTGTAAACCTACAGTGAGTAAGACAGTGAAGTGTTTTGGAAAACATACCAATGACTCTACGAAAAGTTCCCAAATTAACTTGTACATGTTTGCTTAATTTAGGGGGAAGGGGATACTACCAAGCTTGGGAATCCTCATTTTTAAATAAATGATGCCACATTAATTGGAAATCAGGGAAGTCAAAAATTAAGACAGGTTGTGGGGGGGAATACTATTAATACTCAATTTGTAAAGAATTTTTGCAAGACAGGATGACCAAAGAGTTGAAGGAGAGGTTCAATAAAGAAGAATCCAATGCCAGGAACTTATGAAAGGTGTTCAGCTCGGAGATCAGAAAAGTGCAAATTAAAACAAGGAGTTATCGCTACACATGTGGACAATAGCTACACTAAAAAGATGGGAAACACCACGTGGCAGTTGGAACATGTTGGCCCTTGGGCCCACACCCTACTGGTGAGAACGCAGACTGGTTTAATGACTCTGGACAACTAGTAGTGCCTCACAAAGTGCACCACATGCTAGGGCTTGAGATCCCCTTCGTCCTCGCCACTCTGGAAAAACACGTTCATATGGGAGAACATGTTCCTAGCAGCACTAGTCAGTAGCCCCACACCGGAAGCAAGCGAAGTCTCCCTCTACAGATGAAAAGATGTAGTCCACAGTGTACGGGAGAATCCAGGCAGCAATGTAAGGGAATGAATCCATATTTCAGAATAGATTCTTTTCTGTTATAAGATAACTCTGTGCAGGAAGCTGGATTCAAACTCTGTGATTCCACTTTGACAAAATTTAAATACAGGCAAAACAAACCTTCAGTTTTAGAAGTCAGGAAGCTGGTAGTTAGTCTTGTAGGCTTGGGATGCTTACCTTTTTGATATTAGATGCCTGCATTTTCATTATATTTTATCACATAATTAAATCTTTATTATTAATAAAATACATTAAGCACTGCTGATACTAATATATTATTATACAGCTTTAACTTAAAATTGATACATGTAATGATCAAATACATTTTATAATGTAATATTTTTATAATAAATTTTAAAATAATTTTAATACTTATTACAAATTATAATTATTTTTGCTTAAATTCTTTTATTGCCACATTTTAGGTATACAATACGTTTACATTTATAATTGGGTGCTTGTGCCTGTATATGATGTATCTTGGTTATTTTTTCCCCATTACCTGGGTGCCCTTCACCCCTTCCACCCTTCCCTATTTACATAGACTTTGTTTCCAGTTTCTTTTCTCATAATTTTTCCTTTCCCTTCTTTCCTTTCTCCTTCCCCTCCCACTTCCCCTACCCCTTTGGACCTTTTGTTCCTATTTCAAATTATCAACTATTCATTTTAATCCTTATGGAAATCAGTATGGAGATACCTCAGAGAACTAGGGCTAGGGGTCCCATTTGACCCAGCTATTCCCCTGCTGGGTATCTTCCCCAAAGAATTAAAAGAATCATACCACAGTAATATATGTGCACCCATGTTTATAACACCACAGTTTGTAATACAGAAAGCTTGGAAACAGCCCAAGTGCCCATCAACTGGAAAGTGGATAAAGAAGATGTGGGGTTTTTTTAATAAAATGGAATACTACTCAGCCACAAAGAACGAGAAACTAGAGACATTTATAGCTAAATGGATGCATGTTGAGGCCATCCTGTCAAGTGAAATAAATAGGACACTCATGTGTAAATACTGAATAGTTTCTCTGATGTGAGAAGCTGAAAGTGTAAGCAAATTATTATTTCTGATGTGAATATGGAATCACAGCATTTCCATTTAATAAATTTCTAATTTAATTAAATTATGACACAGATGAAATATATTCATCGTAATGGCAATGTCACTTTAGTTGTAGAATAGGATTCAGCACCTCGAAAGAAGAAAGAAAATTTTGGAACAAGGACCACTCCCACAGCTGTAGTCCTCATTAACTATCAATGCCCGAAGGAAACAGAACTCCAAAAAGAGGAGGAGATTTTAAAAACTGAACTGTTAAAAATTCCCTATTCTGTTTCTCTTTTTAAAATTTGGGGCGGGGGATTTAGCTCAGTGGTTCCGGCACCTGACTTGCAAGTGCAAGGTCCCGAGTTCGATCCCCGGTACCCCCCCCAAAAAAAAAAAAAAATGGTAGAGGGCCAGGGATTTAGCTCAGTGGTTCCACTGCCTGCCTTGCAAGTGCAAGGATCAGAGTTTGATACCTGGTACTAAAAGAAAAAAATAAATAAAATAAAATTGGTAGAAGCAATAAAAATAAAATTGTTATACCCTATAAATGCTTAAGCAATATTTCAGCAATGCAAATTAAATATGCTAAGAATAAAGAAAACAAATATGAATTTATACTAAACATAAATAATCAAATAGAATCCCTCCCACGGATAAATGTTCACTGTAACATTAATTATAAAATAAGATTTATAAGGAAGCTCAATATTTCACTGTCCTGGAATGATGACATGTAATATAGTATTAGGACACACACATACAATTTAGCAATTTGAAAATTTTTTGAAAAGTGCATGATATAATGCTCATATAACACTATAGGTAAAAGTACATTTACGTTTTACACACACATATTCATGCACACACATATAGATAAAAAGTAACTCGGTGAGTCAGGCACTGTAGCACGGGCCTATAATCTCAGCACTTTGGGAGGCTGTGGCAGGAGGATTGCAAGTTTGATCCCTGCCTGGGCAATTTAGTGGACTTAGTGAGACCCTGATTCAAGATTTAAAAGACCAAGGATGTAGCTCAGTGCAAAATTCCTGGGTTCAACCTCCAGTACCATAAAACAAAACAAGATGTAACGAAACAAAACAAACTCAGTGGAAAATACATGCATAGGAAATTTTTGAAGGGAAACTCCCAAATGCTATTTCCAGGAAATGGTGTTAATATGCTAAGTGATGTTTTTAGTTTACCAAATTAGGTATTATAGGGCTTTTTAAAAAAATAAAAAATAGTTCAGAACAAAAATTACAGACCAAAAATATATTGCAAGTGTTTTAGACATAAGATTAGCACTCTGGGAAAGAAACAATGAAAAGCCAATTTCCTTGAAATGAAAAAATTCAGGGCTTGACAGCTGCTAATAACAAAATGTGAGATAGAGCTCCAGAACCAAGTTCAACCCACTTAGACTTCAACACAGAAAAGCATTTCTTTATAAAAGGAAGGGAAGAGAAGGGGAAGGAAAAGGGGGAGAGGGGAAAGAAGAAAAAGAAAAAGTGTTTAGGTACTTTGTTATGACCTAATATCAACACCATGGCTTGATACTTACTTAAAAAAAAATACCTAATGAATATTTTAATCATGAGGACGTTTCTAAAAGAAAATGATACTTACCAAAGTTACAAATTTCAGTCCATTTAAACTTTAATTTGTGCATTTGTGATAATTTATGACTGCAAAAAACCACTTCTTAGAGTAGCAAATAGGCACCTTTCATTTGAAAGCATAGTGTCCTGCTCTAGAACTTTGTAAGGAAATTAGGATATTTTAGAATGGAACACTACAACATTTACTTTTTTAAAAAAGTGTCTACATCTTTACATCTCCAAGCTACTTAAAGCCAATAACATTTACACAAAACCATGCAGGTACCTTCAGTCTTTTTCCAGTAGACTTTGACTTGCAGTTGGTTGTCCTGGTAGAACGGAGCTCCAATCTCTATCAGGCGAGTGGGCCGTCTTCTTTGGAAAGGGGGCTGTATCGGGGCCACCCCTTTTCTAGTTTTCCCCAGCTGTTCTTCTATGAAAAAGCACAACATTCTAACTTACAGATCGAAAGTAATGATCCAATCTAATATTCAAACCAGGGTATTTCATGCCATCATGTTATTCATTCTTCTTCAGGCCCTCTTTCATTATTAATGGAGCACCATACTCTTTTATGCTCAAGTTCACAATCTTCCCCAACTTCAAAATGTGTTGGAATACCTAAAATTATACTATGTGGAATCCACAGACTTTCAAATGGTCACCACTTTTCAAAGATGTTTTAAGAAATAAGCATATGTAGGGCAGGGAATTTAGCTCAAGAAATAAGCATACGTAGTATTTCTCATTATAGATAAAGTTTTAATGGGTATGGGGGAAGTAAAATAATATTAAATTGATTTTTCCTGAAACAATGGATAACTTCACATAAATATCATATGGGTATCTTATGTTAATACATGGTGCAAGGTCCTAAACAGAAATACAGCTCAACTTCGTCAAATTAGTAGTGAAAAGCTCACCTCGCATCAACCCAGTGCATAAGGTCAACTTCAGTCCCATCTCTCAACAAGCAATCTGTGTATGGTTCAGATTAGTGACCATTAGTGCACTGACACATGGAGAGGTGTCAAAGTGAAGTACGGAAATATATGCACCATATGAGATGCCGGGCAATAGCAGCAGCGCCATAGAGGGGCCATGGAATCCGTGAATGTATTTAGTTGCTCATTGACCTTTGCCATAAGCAGTCAGGAGCATTGTCCCAAGGGCCAGAGCTGGACAAGCTAGAGCTGGACAGCTTTTGAAAGAGAGAGGGAACCATCGAAGATGTGGTCACAGTGGAATGAGGCACACCTACCAAGTCACTGGGTCGATCCTTTGAAACACAGGCCCAGGGCTTTCTGATGAAATGAACCATAGGAGTACGGCTGTTGCAAGGTGAGCTGGTACTCTGGAAAGAAACTAGGCCGCTTTGGGGAAAAATAAGAATGTGTGCATGTGTCTGTTACTGTTTGCTTTAAGCATGAGCATTGTTTTCCCTATTATTTATTTTACCACATTGTTTCTCTGGTGAGAAACCGAAAGTGGGAATACAGGAATAAGGGAATAAAATGTATAAGAGATGTTGGGAAATGGGAAGAAAGTGTTCAAATGGGAAGGGAACAAGGGAGGAGGGAGGGAGAAAGGAAGGAAGGGAGAAGGAAAAAAAGGGAAAACAGAAGGAAAAAATGGAAACAAAGCTTTTGGATAGAAAGAGGGGAGGGGGCTTAAGGGAAGGGTAAATGGGAAAATAAAGAAAAGGCAGAAGATATCATGCACAGGTGCAAATTCTGTATGAGTGATATTATTTGCATAACTAAAATGTACCAATAAACGTTTTCCCTCAAAATAAATAAATAAATAAAATGTTCTCAACACAGGCTCGTTGAAGAGTGAGGAGAATCTACAAGTGAGTAAGAATGATCCCAAGCTCCAAATAGCCCATATCTATTGTGAGATGAGAAACAACGACACCCTGAAATATTTCTTCCACTCAGGCAATGCTGACTTTCATTCTTAGATGAGATCAGTTCTTACAATGTTGTTGTTGAAGGTCAAGATCTGGCCCTGGTTTTACTTTCCTTTTAATTGTTCGGCTTTAATTTAGCTGCATCTTTCTGGTTGGTGTCCTTCCTCGTTCCTAAAATCGGATTGGCTCCTTCACATGTACATCTCTGATTACTTTATCTCAAAAGACAATGGCCCTACTAGGAATACTATTCATCCATCCAAATGTTGGAGAGCCTCTCCATGGTGAAGATTCCCCTGGCTAAATGGAAACAAATTCCTCCTTAGTGTTCCTGCATTTTCTGTTTTAATTTTTTTTTCTTTAATCTGTTCTTCTAATCCATCCTAGAAGTCCTCTCGGGGAAAACCACACCCTAATCTTCCTTGGATGCAGACTGCCAGCTCAGTTTGCATAGTGTACTGCATGCAGTGGAAATGGAGCATCTACAGGCTGATGGCTCACATGAAAGCTGGGAGTCAGGGTTCATGAGATGGCCCTATGTGTCATGCTTTAGTGATGCCAGATAAAGCGCCTGACATGAAGACTCGATGTGTTTCTCTGGGCACACTCTCCCTCCTCGCAAGGAGAACAATATAATTAACTTTTTGATTCCTACAATATTCCTGGTGCTTTTTCATGTGGTTGGTGAACTTTAATACTATTTTATTTATATTCATAAAACCATCTCATGAAACAAAGTAGCGGGCTGTGAGCTTTTGCTAAAGAGCCAGGTGGTAAATATTCTTGGTTGTGTCTCTCTCCCAAACACCTGATGACTACTGCAGCCCCAAAGTGTCCAGAGGTGACATGAGAACAATTACTTGTGACTGCATGCCAATAAAATCCTAATTATTAAAACAGATAGGAAGCTGGGTATAATACATGGGCCATAGTTGGCATCCCCTTGAGAAAATGGACTCAGTATTTACTAAACACAAAAAATGTAGCCCTCAAAAATGTAAGGATCATGTAGTTCAGATTTAATCCTAGAACTGTTTTGTGTCAAGCATATGTTTTCCTCACCAGGTACTGAGTCTTCATAGAGATCCAACTCATATGCTTTCATAATGAGGGCATCAAAAGTACCTCAAGCCTCAATTCTGTGCCTCAGTCATGCTCTGAATTTAGACACTGCACACACAGAAATCCTGCCCTTTGAGGCATGACTTCTCTGCTTTCTAAATTTCCAATATTACTGTGAGACCTACATTCAATATGTTGTGAAGATCCTCTGAACAAAGCTTTGATGATGGTCACATTCTTGGAAAAGTGGAGGAAGATGGAAAGATGCAGATGAATGGAGAGAAGACTCCCAACCCAGGAGAAGGTAGGACCCATAAAGGAAAGTTGGGGCCCCACAAGAAATTTCACATGGACTGTTAACTTTTCCTTATGCTGACATGCCCACTACCTCATCTCCAGATTTGATCAAAAGGCAATCGATACTTACATCAGGGAGTGACTTATTTACAGTATTTTTGTTTAAGGAGTTCAAATCAATGCTTGGAAAGGTGAGAAATACTGATTAGGTCATCACTTTCAAGAGTCAGAATCACCAATGAGTTTGGAACCCAGAGAGAAGAGGTAGGAACAGGATACAGAAAATTTATGGGGCTTCTAGCCAAAATCCATCTCCCTTTTTCAAATCATCATTGACTTGAAACATTCTCTGGAGCCAGGGATTTAGCTCAGTGGTTTCACCACCTGCCCTGCAAGTGCAAGGACCCAAGTTCGATCCCCGGTACCAAAAAAATGAATAAATAAATAAATAAAAATAGCTGGGTTACATCTGAAGTTGAATTAAAGATCTAAGATGGTCACATGCCCATTTATGTTTTTAATTTCTTCACTAATCTGTGCTACTGAGAATTTGCCACCAGATAACCAAGATGGCAAGGAAGATACTAAGTTGCACTTTTATGTGAATTTTGTCTTCCCACTTGCTTTTAAATCATACAAATTTTAATCTTTCATTAGAGATATAGGAACATATTTCTGAATATCTCAATATTGAACCATTGTTGCTTTTCTGAAATGACTCAAGAAGTAACCCATCCAAAATTAGTGCTACTCATACTGCCATGGTTATGCATCTGGCCTTGTAAGAACATCTCTCCCACTTTGAGAAGTAAAAGAAAATGAGATAAAATCATACCTACTTTGTCCTGAAAGGACATGAGGTTTGCTTTATACTCTATTTTCAATAGTCATAAGTGTTAAGAGAATCAAATATATATACTTATATATTTACATATATATTTGATATAGATATAGATATCAAATTCAATAGTTAGGTTCAATGTTGACCTTATGAGAAAATTTGATTCAGTTCTTGTCCAATTCAGTTTGCAAACAGAATCACGGAAAGAATTACATTGATGAACTGAGGTCTCTGTCTCTCTCTCTCTCTCACTCTCTCTCTCTCTGCCATTTTCTAAAATCATCCAGGTTTGTTTAATTTAATAGATCAAAAGATTCAGAGTATTTTCTCTTAATTTCATTCATATTTTGGGGAATTAAAAAAATAATCCATCAAGTTCCAAGAGGCAACCATGTAGCACTTGGAATGTGTGAATATTGGAAATATTCCTTCTGCCTCCAAAAAACAAGCTACCTTTCCATTAAAGACAGTGTTATTATGCCCTGCTTCCTTCAAGGGACCCTTTCATAAAAATTGCATGAACATTCAGCCTCTACTTGCATAAAAATATTTATCATTAAAACACCTAGTCACCTGCAGACCAAGATATAACTCAAAAAAGTAATTGATATGCTGACATTTACTACACTACCTGTTATAAAATATAATTCCCCTTGCTTATAGTATAAGGTTGTAATTATTCTTTACTTCTAGCTGATTCATGATAAAATAGAAAGTGTTCTTGTAAAACCATACACTAGTGTTTACAAGATTATATATCAACACTGAGATATAAAATCCTGACAAACATTCAGCTATATGCTACATAATCTGTTGTAAAGCCATTCTCCCCCACAGGGTAACTGGAGACCAGGCAATGTGTCTTACTGCAGATACTTTGCATTACTTTTTAAAAATTATTCTTTTATTACTTTCCAAATCTGTGTGGTAGGAGTCAGGCCTCACAAGAAAGTAGTCTGTGACAGGTCAGCTATCACACTTGTACTGGCCAGGTAAGAGGTTATCTAATTTTCAAAGATAACGGTTAAAGAGTCTGGCCACCCAGAATCAACCAAATACTATGTCCCGTTTGTCACAACTATGAGATAATTGGTGTCAAAATAACTCATTTAACTTTCATCATTCTAGTGTCTTCCCACCTGGCAGGAAACTCTCACGTGTAAAGAGAATTCCTCTGGAACAGTTAATAAAAACACAAACTCTTGGAGAATATAGTGAAATTATGCATACAGACCAGAAAAGATGAATAACTTTGGTTGCTTGGAAGATGAGACCAAATGCTATTCCTTTTTCCCTTCCTCTTTAGTATTCACTCCTAGGTCAGATTTATCCATTGACACCTTTAGGAAGCTGTGGTGTGGACTATAAAAGTGGTTAAATGGAGAAACAGTTACATCCAGTTGGACAACAAATGTGAATTGAATTCTGCTATAATGTGGGTCTGGAATGTTCCCAAAAGGCCCATGTGGTAAATGCTGTGGTCTATTGGGAGGTGATAGAATGCTTAAGAGGTGCAGTCCACTGAGAGGTCTTTGGATCATTGGGGTTGTGAGGCTTCTTCTCTCTTCCTCTGCTCCCTGGCCACGAGGTAAGTGGCTTTGTTCCATCATACCCTCTTACTCTGATGGGCTGTCTTTGCATAGGCTGAAAGCCAGCAGGCCAATTAACCAGGGACTAGACCTTCCAAAACTGTGAGCCAAGGTAAACCTTTTCTTTTTATAAGTTGATTATCTCAGGTATCTTGTGATAGTGATGAAAAGATGACTGACAAAAATTCTTACTTATCCTTCTCAAAGATTCAAGAAATTTGCAAAGCTTAAAAATTTTCTGGAACAAGAGGTAAACTAGAGAAGCCAGAAAGCAGTAGGTGAAGAAAGACTACCAAGTTTCTTCTCAGTATTAACATCCATAGGTTCAAGAAATGCACGAGAATATCCAGCTTTGCAAATGGAGCGGTGAGTTCAATTTGGAACTTGCCGGGGTAGAGGCGCCTGATGGCATTCAGAGAGAGACAATGATAAAGTGGGGAAATGCAGTGCATATTAGTGGAGACAGAGAGGTGACACATGAGGCACTGAGCAGGATGCACGATAGTGATTGAAACCACCCAAGCAGGTAGGGTGGATTCCAGAAAGCACCAATGTCCTCTAGATGATCGGAAGAAACCTCTGCGGCTAAAACCAAGAAGGGGTATGAGAAACATCAGGCTATCTGCAAGTCCAATATGCAAGGGTCAAGGAGGAGAGTACAGTTACACAAAGACAAAGGTAACAGCAAGAGTCAGTGAAATTAGGAATGGAAAACCACCATCCCGGGAGCAGGTTTAGTGGAAAAAAAATGTGATCGGGAAACAGAGGAACGGGGACTTGAGTGGAACATGGAGAGGAGGAAAACGGCAGCTGGAATGGAAGAAAAGTGTGCTTTTGAAACAGAAACTAAGCAGACCTACTGGGGTAAGCTGGAGTTAAAGGCAAGGAAAGGAATGACTGATTCCTTTAGTTCCATAAATATTTACGGTCCTGTGATTATATGCCTAGGACCGCGATGGATGCTGTGGACACAGAGAGATGATCCATGGTCTCTAACTGAGATGAGGCTTCTGCATCAGGGCTGGCAGGTGTCTGAATTGTAAAGCAGCAGTCCAGAATTCAATAGAGACGTCTACCATTTTGGAAGAGGAATGATGGCTCCTCTTTCAACCACAGAGGAGAGAAGAAAACACAGGTAAAGGGACAGATACGATTACATATAAGGGGCTTGGCTGACTGAGAAAAGATAGATGGAGAAGCAGACTGTGAAATATGGCTGAGAGAGAGAGAGAGAGAGAGAGAGGTCTACAATCATTCTTGAGAGTTCATGTGGGGATGCCATAGGGAAAGCGAGAAAGCCGTACATGGGCCACGCATAACCAGGGTTCCATGAAAGTTCTATTTGTGGGCTGGACAGTGACCAGACTCCTGACGGTGTAACCTCAACAATGACAGGTTGAGGTCAGAATTTGCCCTCGGTTCTGGGAACACACACATATTAAATTATGGGACCCTGCAATCCCATACCAGTTGCTAACAGGGAAAGAATGTTGTTTATCGGAAGGAACAGAGGAGTCTAAAGAGACATGCTTATTTTACACCATAGATGAAATCCTCACCACCAGTAGAAAAATAAAGGCCTTGGATGAAGCAGAAGTTTAAAGGATTTGGATGCTGAGAAGGAATAAGGAGAACAGCAATAAAGGCGAAGGTTGGGGGGAAAGTGACAAAAAGAAGAGAAACGGGTCACTTTCTTGAGAGTGGAACTCAGAGAAGGAAGAGATCTGTAATCTGCTTATAATATTTTCTGAAGAATACTTTTCCTGCTACCTAAATAATGGAGAATTAATTTAAGAAAGTAGAAACAAGAATATAAATGAGGAGACTATTTCAATTTTAGTAGAAAGAGATGGAGTGGTTTGAACAAGGGAGAGAACTAGACAGAGCTTATGTGTAATTTAAATCTACAGATGAAGAGCTTCCTGCAGCATTGGATTTCTAGAAAGAGAGAAAAGAGAAGGATGAAGAATGAGTTCTGGACCTTTGGCCTGAGCTGTTTGTGGGCAAAGGCCAAGATATATGCACTGGTGGGAAATATGCATATGTGTGTGTGTGTGTGCGCACTCATATCTATGTGCAGTCCAGTCTCCCTGTTTGTGCACTCCATGTTTATGGATTCAACCAACATGGGTCAAACACACTGGGAAAAATTCAGGCGTGGTGGTGCATGCCTGTAATCCCAGCTACTCAGGCAAAGGACTACAAGTTCAAGGCCAGCCTGGACAAGTCAGTGAGACTTTGTCCCCAAATTAAAAGTAGAAAGAGCTGAGGATGTGGTTCAGTGGTAGCACGCCCCTGGGTTTGAGCCCCAGGACATAAAAAAAAAAGAGAAAAGAGGACAAAAATGTATTGAACATCCATCGACTTATCATTTTCCCCTAAACAAAAGGCATGAAAACTATTCACTGATACTCATTTAAGCATTTTAAGACATCTAGATAGGATTTAAAATAAATTTCAAGGATGTGCATAGGATGTATGCAAATACTACGGCATTTTATATAAGGGACTTGAGTATCCAAAGATTTTGCTATCTATGGGGGATTGGGGCCAGAAACAATCTTACATGGACACTGAGAAGCAAGTCTATGTGTGTGCATATTTTTCTGGAGATATATATGTGTGTGTGTGTGTGTATTCAGATATACACACACTGGTTACAGAAAACTACCAGATATATATATATATATATCTGGTGTGTGTATATATATATATATATGTGTGTGTGTGTATATATATGTATATGTATATATGATGTGAGGTACATATAGTGCATGTATTTAGCATATATTATACAGTGTGTGTATATACATGTATAGAATTCCCAACATCAGACACAGTAATGTTATAATTTTATAGTTACATAATTTCAATGTGATGAATGAGTAGATGACTACAAATGAATGAAGCTGCTAAACACATGGAAATATTTCCACAAAGTGTTTTAGGTAAAAGTTATATTGTACTTAGACTCACACAAAAATTGACCATTTCAAACCATTTTAATCTCCCAAGAGACAATTTCTTAAATAGGTCAGATGCTGTGTCTCTGAGACTTTTTGAAAGCATCATTTCAAACAAACCAGCTCATTTGGCGCCTACTGATTCCCCAGGTGGTAGAAGATCATTACGAGCAGTCACTAAATCTAGCATAGCTTTTCCCGATTTCAAACAAGCTTTTCATATGGTCTTATCCTCTTTAGAACAAGGCCCACTGCCATGAGGAAAGGCAGAGGGACAGCAGGGTTCTGCTGCTGTAACGAATCCACATCACCAGGTTGCCTGAGACAGGGCTCCTTGGCCCCTCACGCTCTCTTCCTCTACCCTGGTTCTCTGGAACCTCACCAGGTGCCTCTACAAAGCAGCTCCAGTGAGTCTCCACTTCCAACAAAGCTACAAACGGCAAGTAACCCGTTTGCCATCTAAGACACAAGTGTCATGTAAAACACTCCTCTTGTTTTGCTCAGTCCATGGTAAACATACTAGTTAAGAAAAAAAATGGAAACAAGGAAAACCAATGTGGGAATAATTACTAATGATGCAGTGGAGCACTAGGTAGCTTTCCAAGCAATGACTGTGACCACTGTGGAATTCCAAAGAAAACAGGCTGGCCACATTTTGAGGAGGGGAAACAACAGTTTGTAATAGCTTAACTGTATGTATTCTCCTTAAAACAAGTACATGGGTAAGCAAGGAGTAGGGATCGCGTGCCTGTGGAAGTAGAGGACTTGTTAGAATACGGCATGATGACTCTCCCCAGCCTCTCACACCAGGGATGAAACCCAGTGCTACACTTGCTATGCAAGCACTCTCCCGCTGACCGACCACAAACCCCGGCCTGCATGCTGGTAAATTAGTTTTTCTAACACCAAAATATCACACCAACAGATAAACATCAAAAAATAAGTATTCGCAGGAAAAATTACTTTGTATATTGTAGTTCAAAGAACATTCAGTCCTAAGTTGCTCGACAGCAGGGATATGTTCTGAGAAACGCCATCTCTGGGTGTTTTCATCATTGCGTGAACATTGTCCGGTGTGCTTATACAAACTGAGGTAACTATGGTGTGACTGAGCCATATAATTCATCGTGTGGGACAAGCCTTCAAGGGACCAGAACATTGTGAAGCAGGGCATGAGTGTGGCTGTGTGTGTAATTGGTGACATTTACCGAGCAATGACTCCAAAGCAAAACTCACTGTCCTGCTGCTTGCCCCGCTCTGACAATGTGCTGGTCACAGTGGACCGGAGAAGCAGGCAACGCCACTTACTGTTGTGGGCAGCGCGTGTGGACGTGAAGTGCAGAGACACCTTGGCACTCTTGAGGCGGGTCTGTCCCCAGTAGGAGATGGCCTGGAGTCCCACGGTATAGTCGCAGTCTGGCTGAAGTCTCTCCAGGGTCACGGAGTTCTGAAGCTAGAAACGAAGGGATGCGCTCAGACTCCATTGCAGCACTTCCATCCCCATCCCCTTCCTTACCGACTTCCCGGGTCACCACAAAGCTCACTGCCTGCTGGCTAGGCGATGACTTTACTGTGTGGAGATCAGACCGTTCCTACAGTCCCTACAGCTCCTACATCAGCATGATCTGAAGGTCCCCTTCAACTACGGATCAAAATAATACCCCTTAGGACCTCATAATACCCCATTATTACCACATAGAAGTCGTCTATGCCCCCATCTTGACTCATTATGACCTCATGATAGCCCATTATGACCTCATGATAGCCCACAATGTGCCCCATTATGACCTCATATACCCAATTATTACCTCATAGTACCCCATGATGAGCTCATTGGTACCCCCTTATGGCCACACAATACCATATTATGACTTCATACTATTACATTATGACCTAAAAATACCAACTATGACCACATAATACCCCTTTATACCCTCATACCCCACTACGCCATTGTGATACCCCTCTGTGCCCTCATGCCATTAATAATCTCCTACAAGCCATTTATGTGCTCATGAAACACAATTATGCCTTCATAGTAATCCACAGTGACCTCATAATATTCAAATATGGCCTATTCTTATCCCATCATGACCTCATTATGCCCATTTATGACCTCATATCCCATGATAACTTTCTCTACCCCATTATGCTCTCATAATACCCCTTTATGACATCACAATGGTCCATTATGATATTACAATGTTCCATTATAACTCTGTAGTGCCACTTGTGATTTCATAATGCCCCACTGTGACCTCACAGTGAATACAATATCACAATGCCCCGTTGTGACAGTACAATGCTCAACTGTGACTTCATAATGCCATATTATGACCTCATAATGACCTATTATGACACCACAAAGTCTTACTATGACATCACAACAACCTATTGTGACCTCATTGTATATCATAATGTGGCATTGTGATGTCACAACAGGCCACTGTGAGGTCACATGGGGCATTGTGATATAATGTGGCATTGTGATGTCATAAATGATTATTGTGATGTCATAAGGGGCAATGTGTGATCATCATGAGGGCATTGTGGAGGTCACATTGGGTTGTTGTGGTGTCAAAGTAAGGCTTCACAATGTAATATGATGACACCACATTGCCCCATTGTGACAGCACAATACTTAGTTGTGACCTCATAATGCTGCTATATTTGGCCACTCTATTCTCAAGCAAGTTCCAGTTCACTACAATAGTCAATGAATAAGACATACTTCAATGAGAAAAGGAAGTAAATCACATCTGAAATTCATCTGTTCCTATGTTAATTCATAGGATATTTATTGAGTAAAGCTATGCACTTGACCCTGGACATACAAACACAGCTGTAAAATGAAGTGAACCAGTACAACTGATGCATCTTCCCAAGATACAAGTGCTTCTTTGCCTTTCAGCTTGTGGCAAGGTCAAGATATTAGTGCAGAAGGGTGTGGTGGAGGAAAGCTGCTCACCTAATGAAGAACTGGAGGGAAGAGAGAGAAAGAGACAGATCTGATCATCAAAAAGCAGATGCTGTCTTAGGGCCAGATGGGACAAAACATCTTACTGAAATTCAGCATGGAACCAAATAATGACTAAAAACTGAAGAAAACATGGGGACATTCAATGACCTGAAGTGACACCCAGCCCTCTGAAATGAATCTATACCACCCTAGCATTTTTGACATCATCCCAGGGAAGACGGCAAAGAGGTTAAGAAATGATCTAACTGACCAGAAGTGAGTTGCAGAGCTCCACCACTGAGCTGCACCCCAGCCCTCTCATAATTTTACTTTTGTGCTACTGAGATTAACCTGAGGTCTTGAACAAACTAGTCAAGGGCTCTCATGATGAGCTCTATCCTTAACTCGGGTGCTTGACATTAACAATAATGACACCAGAAAAATGTGGAAGCATTCTGTCGGGTTGCTTTGTCTCAGGACTTTCGGTAAAAATTAATCTATGGAAGATTTACATCAGCTGTCACAGATGTGTAACTGATCTAGCAGGGAAGGTGGTGAAGGTGGCTCATTTCCATGCCACTCTAGAGGCCAAAATCATTGCATTAAGAAAATTATTTTAAAACAACATTTTGGTCTTTGTATGAAGTTTATTTATTTATTGAAAACAGCAATGATTCACACAACATATAACTTGTCTCTCTGGCATCCAAAAACACGTCACTCATCAGATCATGACCCATAATTTAGGCTACTCTGGGCCAATACTTGTAATAATTATGTTAATAATAATAATGATAAACCAACAGTGGACTTATGCTAGAAACACACTGCCATTTCCCTGCTATGTGTTTGATGAGATTTGGTTGTTAAGGGCATGAGATGGTTCAGGGAGAAGTGGGGCCCTTAACATTTCATCTGTCTCCTTTTAGATACCAGTGATTCCCTAACTGTAGCCCTTTAGCTCTTTCTAGAGATAAACATGTACTACTAATGATTATTTGTGGCAAATTTTTTTTAACATGAAAGATAGAATTGTACGAAAATTTCTTTACAATGAAAAGAACATAATAGCTAAAGATCATATGGACATTTAAAAATAATTCTAAATGGCACAAATAGTGGAATATTTAGTGCAATGTCTTTAAAAATAGTTTTACAGACTGAGGATTTAGCTCAGTGGTTCTAGCACCTGCCTCGCAAGTGCAAGGTCCCAAGTTCGATCCCCAGTACCAAAAAAAAAGTAGTTTTACACATGTATTGATGTATAGAATCTGAGTTTATAAATAAGGAGGGAAGGTGTTTATGTAAATTTTACAGCACCATAAAGGAAGGTATGCTGAAAGGAAACAGAATGACATTTGAATGCACTGAACATTACCTATGATTCAAGAAACCTCATTGCAGAAAATGGCTCAATGCAGATTTTTGTCTCTCAGCATCCGGAAAATAAACCACTTCAGATCCTTTTAATCAATGTGAAGAATGTGTTGTCAAAAATGTACTTTCTAAGCTTTCTTCCCACTGATTAGATCACAGATAGAAACATCTTGAAACAGAAAAGCCATGAAATGGTACTTAGTTTAAAATTTTCTCTTTAAGGAAAAAAAATCCTAATCTAAAATTTTCTCTTTAAGCAAAAAAACCTAAATATAAAGGACATTTTACATTATCTCATTTTCTGTGTCTAGATAGGTAAAATGGAAATAATTCCATGTGCTCCTTTGATTTCTGAAGTTGAAGTTGTGACTGCCATGTGGGTAAGAAAGGTCAATGGACTCATTTCAAGCACCTTTTGCCTGAAATATAAAAGACAAATGAGTTGGCCTGTGTGTGTTAGTTATCTTTCCACCGCCATAACGAATGTCTGAGATGATCGATTTAGAAAGACTTACTTGGGCTCAGTTTTAGAGGTCGCCTGCCAGGCTGCACCAGCCCCTTTGCCTTGGGCAGGCAACATAAGATGGTGGGACATCTGACAAAGCGGAATCATTGATGTGGCTAGACGCCAAAGACAGGAAGAGCAAGAGACCAGGGTTCTGTCACCCCCTTCAAAGTCGCATGCCCTTTGACGGGAAGACTTCCCACTCTGGTTATCCCCTCCTGAAGGCTCCTCTACCTCCCTCAAGTGCCAAGCTGGGGTCCAGGGCTCTGGGGAACACCTCTCCAAACTCTAGCAGTACGCTCCTGCATTCTCTGAATGTCACCACAAAGCAGCATCCTGAGCTCCATGGAGACCACTTTTCAGACCAGCTCAGACACCCCCCAAGGACAGGCAACTCTTCCTTCTCATGGCCACTTACTCCGTCAGTAGTCTTTCTCCGCTTCTTTTTCATTGGGACAAGTGACTTGCTGCTGACCGGCCAGCTCCAGAACACTTTGTAGTGATGCACAGGGATGTCTGGCTCATCGGGGAAGTCCCAAATGACAGTCACGGTCACGCTCCCGTCGCTGTTGATGGTGGAGTTTGCAAGCCGAAGGTTGGCTGGGGCTGGGGGTGCCGATGGATCTGAAAGCCCAGAGGAAAACAAACATCGGAACCAGCCACCAACAAGGGCAACAGAAGAGTATGACTGCCCAAGGAATGATGCTGTGGTCCATGCAGGAAGCACTGCTTTCCTCCTAGTATATGAGAGCCGAAAACAAGCTCTATACAAAATTCCCCTGGGTATGTCTCACAATAAAATACAGTCACCAAAACCACAAGATGAATTTGGTTCATCCAACTTTCTTAATATACAGAAAAAGCCTTGGAGGCATTTCCACACCACTGCAACCCAACCAAATTTTCAAAATTTTTATGCATGTTACAAATTGGGTGACTTATGACTAACATCAATTTGGGGAGATTTTTTTCATTCCTGGTTTGTCTCAGAAATCAAAATTTTCTCAGCTGTTAAGAGTCAGGCTAGGTGTTGAACATGTCCTTCTACAAATCTCCATGCAGTTTTTGAATGATGGCACCATGAATTATGCTTAATAATCTCTTGTTTTTCTCTATGATTATGTAATGTCTGGAGATTTGGTTATTTCATTATTAAAAATAATAATGTTTAACTAGTGGGGAAATCTAAAGCAGAGTACAACACGACACTGCTAATCAAAGGCTCAATAACCAACATCAAGAGTCTTCTGGGGTGCCATGATGTATAATGGAGTCTGCTGATCCCCTTCAAGTGGAGCCCCGGAATAGACATCTGATCAGCCCTCTTCAATCATCAATATCGACACTATTAATCACTTCCTTGTCTTTGCAAAATGTCCTTCACACGGCTTCCAGGACATTCCTCACTGCCGAGTTTTCCTTCCCTCTCACGGGAAGTGAACTGACAGCTCCCCCTGGCTCCTACACTTCCCAGCTTCACTTAACAGGAGAGCATCCAGTGTTTGAACTTGGGGGCCCCTTTCCTCAACACCCACTGTCCCTCCCACTCTAGGGACCTCATCCAGTGTCACAGCTCTAAGCCACCTCTGTGCCGATGACTGAGCATACCTCACTCCTGAACTCAGGGTCCACAATTCAAATGCTTTACAGCCAGCTCCACTCGGACATGCAAGAAAATCACAGTGCCTGAAACTAAAATCCTGACCCTGCCACCTCCCTTTACATACACAACCCACTGTAGACACCCTCATCTCAGGAAATGCAAATTTCTCCTTCCAGTTGCTCCAGCCCTAAAATTTGAAGTTGCATGTTTATTTTCTTCTCATATGCCTTGCCTTTCTCCACTTTCTGCTACTGTCCCAAAATACCCAAGGCTGAGTACCTTATTTTAAAAAAGGGTTTATTTTGACTCATGCTTTTCTGGAGGTTCAGGAGCATGACCTTGCACAATATCATATGATGGTGAGGATATAGAGAGAACATAGGTGGAAATAGAAGAGAATACATGAGAGAGAAGAATCAAAAGAAACAGTCACTTTATAACAACTCACCCTCCGGTAACCCACCCCCCCACTGTCATGAGAATGACACGAACCCTTCATGAGGATGGAGCCCCATGACTTCATATCACCAAAAGCCCCCACGCCCTCTCAGCAACATTCCATTAGGAATCTGGTTTCAGCCTGAGTTTTGGTGGGGACACACAACATCCAAAGCATCCCATCCCCTGAGCAGGTACATCAGCACTAGCTTCACACTCTTATCTGGAATTTAACTGCTTCTCTCCATGGCTCTCTCTGGCCCAAGCCACCAACATCTCTCCCTGGTTACTGCAAAGGCCCCCTAATGGTCCTCTCTGTGGCAATCCTGCCCACTTAGCATTATCTGTTTATGCATCCATTCATTTTTAATCCGATGAAATAAACTGTGAGAATTTCTTAACATTTCAGCAGAAATTAATGAAATAGGATATGAGGACAAGTCAAGAGGAACAAAGCGAAAGAAAAATGAAAATGTGTGACAATAACAGCCACTCATGTTCCCAGTGGTGCACATGAATATCTTTCCTGAAGAGAAGTAGGCACCGGCTTTTTCTAGATGTTCTACACCTAGCTCCTAACGATCATCTCCCAGTTGGGCGCATGCCTGGAATCCCAGTACTCTGGAATGCTGAAGTAGGAAGATTGCGGATCAAGCCCAGCCCAGGCAATTTAGCAATTGTCCATCTCAAAAAGTAAAAGGAACTGTAGCTATATCTCAGTGAGGGCCCTGGGTTCAATCCTTAGTACCATAAAAAAAAAAAAATCATCTCCTATTCTAAAGAATTTCCAACATTTAAGAAATTTAACTGGCACTTGGGATTCATTGTTTCCCTTCATCTACTTCATTCAATTACTACCATAGAATTTTTTATGTATTGGATGTGAGCATAAGAATCCAGAATAACATCCAGTTTATGAAATATTACAGAACATGAAATATCGTAATTTATGAAAAAAACACATGAAAAAATAATGCTTGCAAAATTGTTAATTAATATTATTTGCTTTACATTTTCTTAAAGGTCGGGCCCATTTTGAGTATTTACCATACCAAGATGGTGCATACCGTTATGAAAATGAGACATTCCCAGTCTCTCCATTAAAATAATCTTTGTTAAATTATGAAAGTCAGAAGAGATAACCTCCATATAGCACCAAGTACATGAGTGGTTGTTATTATCTTTATATATTTTAATCTGTGGCTCTGTTACAATAAAACTTTATTTACAGAAATAGGGGGCAGGCCAAATTTGAACTAATAGGCCATATATTGCCAATCCCGAAACAAAAGAATTTTAAAAGCTGTGGTGGCATTAGCTTCATATAAATTGACATGAACTTTATTTCTAATTTTATTAATGGTTGTGTGAGGGGTGAACAGATACAGTGAACTTTAGAAGATACTACTATTAATCCCTCTCAAAATACTCTCTTGCTTTGAGCATACTTATTCCATTTTTCTTGGCACTTTCTGAAGCAGTTCTCTTTCCATAATAGTGTCTGTGGTTGTCCTGTAGTGGCTGCCTCAGTATCCTGAACCAATTAAGAACATTAACCGGCGGGGATGTAGCTCAGTGGTGCCACGCCTGCCTTGCAAGCACAAGGTCCTGAGTTCGATCCCCAGTTCTGACCGAAAAAACAAAAAACAAAAACAAAACAAAACAAAAAAATATTAATCTTTCATGATCATTTTGACTTTGTGGAAGAGCCAGAAGTCACAAGTACCACTCCCAGTGGATGAGGACTCAAGCACGTTGTTACAAGCCACCTTTCTATTGGACGACTCTCAGCAGCAGCATTCATCACATTTTTGTTCACAGTTTGTAAAGACTCACAGAAGAGGATTTCTAGAAGTGCTCTGGAAAGTGGCAAGAGCAATGGGAAAAGTGTGTTCGAAGTAGGAGAAGTACTTTATGGGGAATCAGTGGCAATGTGTCTTTTACTGAAATTGTTTTAATTTTTTAAAAAACATTCACCATATGTTTTGTTCACACCACGTTACACAGTCAGTTCAATGTTAACATGATAGTTTCCGTCTCAAGAGATGGGAAAGTTGAGGAGCAGAAAGTTAAATTCGTCGGCTCAGAAGTACAGATTGAGAGCGTCAAATTCACGCAAAAAGAGCAGAAATCTTTCAACTCCTCTTTCTGAAGCCCAGAGCAGAGCATTTCTCCTCCGTCTCACTTCTTTCCTGCTTCTTTCCTTTCCCTCCTTCAGACCTTCACAGCAATCTTCAGAAACCCATGCCAGAGAGTGGAAAGGCTCGCACTCTTAGAGGTCACGGAAGTAGGAAGGCCATTTTAGCTCCCACTCAAGTGAAACTTGCATGATTTCTGATGCAAAAATATGTTGACTGGTTAGTGGGTATAACTAACCTCCGCCTTGTAAAAAATACTTTCATTTATTGATGATCCTGATCAGCACTTCCAGCCAAGGAAAATGAACCTTTTGGCTTTCAGAAAGGCTGCTTCCATGTTTTATCACTCAATCCTTTAAGGCGAATGCCACGAGCAGCAAAATAACAGGCATGGAGGGAGGCTTGGTACAATAGAATGACCGAGCCTGCAGTGAGCCAAGTGACAAATGAAATCACTGATGGCCCTTGGTGAAACGCACGGCTATTATTGCACTGAGACCATATTCATGGGAAAGGACCAGGTGTGCCTGTCCCAGGAGAAACCCTATGGCTCTGTGGGAGGCGGGCTCCTCCAGGCTTCCAGATAATTCTGGTTTTTTCACAGAAACCATCCCTGTGTCTTAAAAGAGCAACTACCAGAAAGCAAGTAACCTTTAGAAATAATCACAGACCAGGACACAAGCATGGGAGCAACATGTATTTCAGGAAAATGAATATTGATTTTACTTCTTCTGTTTCTGCCATTGATGTCTGTAGACTAAATCTCCCACTGCCGAATGTCATAGGACCACCTCCATTCAAGGTGTGTGACCGTGATGATCTATGACTGTCCCATATTCTTTATTACTTTTTAAATTTAATTTAACTTTGTATTTTTTGAATGTTCATAATAGACGAAAAAATTCCTTCCTTTTTCCCTTGACTGAGGCTTAAATGATCCAGACTGGCTCCCTAACTAACCCAAAATGCATTAGATCATTACTTATTCTTCACACAGGCTACTACTGAGAAAGGAAGAATTCTCAAAATAATGTTAAACCATCAGAAGACCGGCAAAGCTTTAGTTCTGCAGCACAACTGGAATACATAGGCTTTTACTGAATAAAAATGCACCATTTTGGAGAAAACATTTCAGTCAACATTACAGTGTTTTCTTTTTCCTGCTTTTATAAATATGTTCTAAGTTCCACGTAGTCAATTATCACAATAAGATGTTTCATGCCTTACTACGAACCATCTTAGGGCTCAATATAAAAAGTGGACTCCACTTTTTAAGAATTTTCCTTTGGAAATGTCTTCCTGAGAATGTTACTAATATGGCTCTCAGGTACTTCCTTTAGAGGAAGTGGTTGATTTTGGGGGGACACTAAAGTGACACCTGAATAGTAAGTAAGTCTGGTGGATAAGAAAGCTGGGTTCTCCCATCTACCCATGCCACCTGAGCTTTTGTGCAAATGAGATAGGATGGTGGCCCAGTCTGGGGCGGTCATGATGGATGTGGGCAGAAATGGTCAGCACTGATTCTGCAATGGAGCCGACAGAATTGGATGACAAGCTGGACTTGGTGAATGTGAGAAAGAGAGGAATGAAAAATCTTTTGGGGATGATGGACACTCTAACATTAAATGTTGGTGATGGTTGCATGGCTCATTCGGTTAAAATTCACTGGACTGTACACTTACAATGGGTGAACTTTACAGCAAGTAAGTTATATTTCATGAAATTGCCAGGCAATTTTCCCCAGTAAGACTCTTTGCCCCTCTTGATAAGATTAAGGTGGCACCATCTTGTCAGACATATAGCTTCCTTTGGACAGATGGTAGAGAGAATGTCTTCCATGTTTGGCTAATCTGTGACATTCCCTCCTTTCTGTGATGCATCTTTACTGAAGACATAACAGATTCCACTGTGAATGCTGTGCTCATTTCTTAAATTTGTAAGAGTGTGGGTGGGGGATTTAGTTCAGAGGGCCAGGGATTTAGCTCCGTGGTTCCCCCGCCTGCCTCGAAAGCACAAGGTCCCGAGTTCAATCCCCGATACCAAGAAAAAAAAATTGTAAGAGTGCAAGAACTAACCCCTGGAATGCTCCTCCCAATGAGATGTACGCAAGCATGAACTGGGTATATGTGTAAAAGTGGAAAGTGGAACATTTTAATGGTGAGTATAATGTTTTAAAAAATGGGAGTTGATTAAAATATAAGGGTTGCAGCTATAATGCTGGACTACTAAATTGCTAGGGCGCACTAGGAAATGTTGAGATAGCACAGATTTGCTACTTTTAGTTAGTATGACCAGTCCTGGGGACTGAGAAAGGACCTCACTCGGGTCCTAAGGGGCTCCTCATGTCAGCCTCGGCAAGGGATCATGGGAGCAAAGCAAAGCTACCTGCTGCACCTCCAGGAGGCAGGGGGTGCTGGCACTCTTGCAGGTAATTCAGTATCCGTCCACAGGGGCAGGGCTGCTCCTTTTCGATGTCTTAGGCTGCCGCCTTGTCCTAAGGCCACAGCCCAGGTGCGGAAGGCCATGAAACAGATGGCCACGCATTTCAGCCAGGCTGTGTCTGGATTGCATTTGAACCATGAAAACAAGGTGAAGAGTACTCAAGCCTTTTACCGATTCCCGCCTCTTAACCTGCCATTAATTATTCACTTCTGCTGGCCTCTCGAAACAATCAGACCAGCTGGAGGCAGTCTTATTTTAAGACAAGTTTTGATGTGTTTATCTACAATTTCACTTCAAAGCTTGCTGAGATATTATACTCACTTTCCTGACGTGGGGGGGGTCTTTTTTTCTTTAAAAAATGACGTTTTTCAAAGACAGTTAAAAAGCTACAATGCATCAATATTAAATAATATTAATATTGGAATAATATTAAAATTATTAAATATTACTTTATCTTGATTGCAAGTTTTGCTCCTGAGACTTGAGATTACACAGAGATTATTAAATAGCACTATTGTATATTTAGCAATATTATAGTAGCAATATCATAGAGGAGAAAAGAATAGAGTGAGATGTACACGTTTCTAATCCTGGAACAGAAACTGCAGTCAATAGCAGCTGTACCATTGATATTATAGTCTAACATTATTCCTTAATACCACAATGCATTTGGTTTGAAATAAATACAAATTTACTCCCAAGGAAGAAGATAATTCGTGGTCAGTAAATGCACATGGCTAATCTGTGTCTCGGAACCCAGGTCTTGCTGATGAGTCAAGCAGATGTTCAGTTGATTTGAAGGTGTGTGGTCACATGCCCACAACCAGAGCTGGTCAGACTATGACCTTCAACTCTTACAGAGCAAACTGGCCCAAATGTGATGGAGTACACGCACCCATGCAAGCCCACAGAGGTTTTAAAATAGCAAATGGAATAGCACAGGAACATGACAAAAGTATATCTATGATCAAACAACTCAGGGCAGGTTAAAATTCTGGATGTTGTGGAACAAAAGTAAGAGACTAATTCACATTTGGTTTAACAACTGTTTCAAGAAAGGCTATGCTATCTAAAGTAGCCAAAACTTGGCCTTTCTCCTCTCAAATTAAGCAAATGCTGCTTGATGCAGAATATCTTAAAAGAAACCCAATAGAAGTTGATCATGGAAAAATCCTCCTTTCAAAGTTTCGAAAACACCATTAAGTTATTTCCTGTGACACTGGAAGGTAAGATCCCCCTGATGTCACTAATCATAAATTTCCATGGTACCTCCAGGCACATCTGGTCCCGCTTGTTGTCTAAGAACACCAAAGCCACCCACTGGCCAGCCATCCCTATGACCACAGAGACAAGGAATCTGCATCCCATATGTGCCCGGGAGCAAGGTGCATATCTGGTGTCTCAGCAGGAAGGGAACACTCACCTTTGGAGGAGCGAAAGTGTTTGCTGGGTGCAGTGAAGCCTCTGGTGCCATGCACGTTGACAGCAGCCACGCGGAACTGGTACCATCTGCTGGGCCTTATGTCAGTCAGCTGCACCCGCTCGTCCGTGGTCTGAGGGGAAATGCCACAGAGCATAGGGAACACCTTTTATTCTAACATGCCAGCTGGGTCGGTTTTTAAAAACACAAACGCATTGGCCACTGCAGCTTAGCCTTGATTTCCCCACTGGTTACACCAGCCCAACAGGCCCTGATTTGAAAAGTGTTGGCACAAATAAAGACAACTTTCACATTTCATCCCAAAGAGCTAAGCATCTCTGGAAGTAAAGGTCTATGACAAATGCTTGGGTTGTTGTTAACTTTGGGGATTGAACTGAGCATTTAATCAGTAAAAGTTGTACATGCAATCATTACATTAGAGGCAAGAAAATAAAATAATTTTTAGATTATAGAAAGTAAAATGACTCTCCAACTTGCATGTTAAATATAATTCTGGAAGTAGGTTAAAAAATCCATACACTTCAAGAATGCTAACAGTTTCTAGATATAAATTGTAGCTCAAGATATAGAGATGGATAGATAGATAGGACAGATGACTGATAGATATAGATACATGATAGAAAAGAACAGAGAGAGAAAGGAAAGAAAGAAAGAAAGAAAGAAAGAAAGAAAGAAAGAAAGAAAGAAAGAAAGAGAAAAGAAAGGAAGAATTTTGAGTAGATCACATAATATCTGTGAAGAACTGGTCCTGGTCTTACAGGGGGATATGAGATTTGGACTTTGGGAAAGAGCCAGAAGTTACACACTTCCAGATTCGGTGAACAAGGCAATGAGGATGCCCCATCATGTTTTTACAGAATGTGCTATATCGAATAGCACCCAGCAGCACCATTCATCATACTTTATATCACACTTCCTAAAGACACTCACAAAAGAGGACTTGTAGAACTACTTCAGAAAGCGGCAAGAACATCGAGATAGATGTGCTTGAGGCAAAGTTGGAGGGGTGGTTTGAGGGGGATTAAAGGCAACATGACTTTTAGGGTTAATAAATTGTTTTCAGCGTAGATGTTCATTGTACTATTTTTCAATTACACTTCATATGTGTTAAGTGTACCCCACCCTCTGCATCCATGGATTCAACCACTCTCAGAGGGAAAATACTCAGAAAAGAACTGCATGTGCACTGAGCATGTATGGAGTTTTTCCTTGTCATTAACCCTTAAACAATACAATGGAACACGTGTTTACAAGCATGCCCGTTGTAGTAGCCCTCAGAAGTCATCTGGAGAGGATTGAATGGTGCAAGGGGATATGCAGAGGTTACATGCAGATGCTGTGCTGTAAGGTACTTGGGCACTGTCAGGTTTGAGGGATCCTGGAACCACACCACCCCATGGACACTGAGGAACAATTATATACTCTTGTCCAATAAATGTCCAAAGGAAAAACTGGACACCAGGAAAGTCAATAGTTGTTCCTATCTGTGCTGCTCCAGGTCTAAGCTACTCAAAGGCTTTGGCAAACTTTCCACTTTGTAGCTGCTTTTGGCAAGGCATGATAGGTGGACCCGCGACCCTGCCACTCACCTGTGCCTAATGCCCAGCTCACCTGGGCTCCCAGGGAGAAACCAGGCAGCAGGGTGGAACTGGGACCCTCCCAAATCTCAGTTTACAATAACTTACAGAGAGGGATCACTGTGTTTACTTCAATATATGAGTATTTCTGAGATCAAAGAGAGAAACATTTCTGAGATCAAAGAGTATGCATGTGGTTTAAACACTGCTTGCCACCTGATTTGGCTGAATTTTGGTCAACATTTCCATCTGACTTCTTGATTTAATTTTAGCTGTGAGTTCTAAAAGCTTAGAATAATATCCACCACATGAGACAAAGCGGGAGAACTACATTGGCATTAACTGGCCAGATAATCATAACAGTTAAAATAATAACTCAAGAACTTTCTTTTTCCCAAAAAGAGGGGATAAAAGAGATGACTGGATGGTCAATTTTCATGTCTTTGAAAGATTTAGAAAATTCAGACATGACTCTGTCCAGTTATTTACAGGCACGGGCTGTGCAAATCAAGTGGAACTTTAATCTGTATTCTGAATAGTTTCAAGTTTTATTGAAGCAAATTATCTGTCCTGGAAGATGTATAAATTGTAATTACTACATTTATTTGACTGAGTCTCCGATTTTTTTCTAATTTCAGAGATTTCTTTTACATTGAACTTTGAACATACTTACTTAGCTAAACACACAACCTTTGGAGATTTCAATATGAACCAAAAACTTCTTCCAAACATCCAAATACTCTTAATTTTTATATTTACCAAAAAAGAGGAGGAATCTTGTCCTTTGCGAAAACTGATCAACCTAAACCACACAAAAAAAAACTTTCCCTACAACCATAATCGTAGAGGAGGACATTTATTTCTTAAAGGGCATAAGACAATTTCACATTGAGAATTTCTTCTCTGTTTTTATATCCATTTTTGTTCTGTTTTGCTTTTGCTTTTGTTTGTGTATTTTTGCAGCTGGAAGTCCATTTAGCAGCTCTTAGAAAGAAAGTATTTTGCTTTTCTTATCAAGATAGATGAGAAGGCAATAGCCTTAAGATAAACTCTAGGAGCGTTTCCACTCAGCTGGTGTATTCATTTTTAAGTGGACTAAGACAAAGAAGAAAGCACTCAGCAAAGATTTAAGAGCTGTTGGCTACTTCCCACTAGAGTAGCTTTGTGATCTGCATCTTGCACCATGCTACCAAGAAAAGGCTTAAGTGTAGGACAAATAGGAAAGAAATCATGGAAAGGATTAAATAACAGATTAACTAGTGCCAACATATTGGGTTTGAGCTTAGTGGAGAAAATATAGTTCTTGGAAAGAAATAAGCATGAGCAATCAGATTACAATGTCTCCTCCCTTCTCTGTGTATCTTGAGCCAGTGAGCCAAAAGCCAGCTCTCCAGGTACATCATGTCCCTCTGCGGAGCCCACCCTCTCTGCAACACACAGGCATGAGGCTGTTTGCATACCTGACTGATTTCTGTACCCCAGGTATTGTGACAGAGGCACAATGAGTTGGCTGTGTGTGTCCAAGTGTGCGTTGAACACTTTCTCAAGCAGAACCACAAAGGAGGCCCTGCAGCCCTTACCTGGGCCACTGTCTGCCAATGTGTGGCATCGTCTTCACTGGGATGGATCCCATAGTTCCATCTTCTTTGTACCACATAGATCACAGGCTCAATGGAAATGTTGAACTTGGAGGACCACTTAATATCCAGCTGCCCCGACTTGAGCTCAGTAAACCGTAACTCTTTTCTGGGCTTCAAGGGGACCCCTGAAACAGAACTGTGTTGGTTAAAACAACCTGCACAGGATTCAAAGGGTTGGAAAAGCTGAAGGAAATCTACAGAAGACAGCAATCCTATGTGCTGACAATGGATAGTATGTTTGCTTTTGGAACAGTGGCCTTTGCCTGGGGATTTAGCTCAGTGGTGCTGAGCCTGCCTGGCAGTGGCAAGGTCCTGAGTTCGATCCCTGGTCCTGGAAAAACAACAACAAACAAACAAAGCAGAACAGTGGCCTTTCTGTACCAGATGTCATGGTAGAAGTCTTTTGGTGCCAAGTTCAGTCCATCACATATAAAGACCTATGACTCTCCAGGGCCACCCTTTCATGTACATGGCTGTGAATAAATAGCGTTAACAGGTTCTTCACTGGAGGTTAACGGGGAATTCACACAAAGCGGGAGGCCTTTATAAAGAGGCTCCAGTCCTTTCCCCATGTCTCACATCCTCCATTTCTATGGCTACACTGGAAGGTCATTATAACACGGCTCCTGGGTTTGCTGTCATGGCCAACCCAGGGAGTTATCCCTTTCAGGAAAAAAGAAAAAAAAAATGGCAAAGCTAAATCTCGTGTGGTCAGATCTCACACGTGTGGTTTCAAAGGGTGAGCCTTTTGGATTCCTAATAGGCTGCTCAGGGGCTCCCCTATTGACTTAATGGTTTCAAATTGAAAAATGATGAATTTAGAATGTTTGGTTTTGGCATGAGGGAACACCTTGCTTCCAAAGTCCCCTGCAGGTGGCTCATTTTAAAGAAGTTAATCATTTTGATTTCTTTTTAAAAGGATTGTACCCAGGGCCTTCTCATTCAGCTATATCCCCATCCCTTTTAAATTTTTTATTTATTTATGATATAGAGACAGCATCTTGCTAAATTGCTAAGTTGCCCACGGTGGGCTCCAACTTGCCATTTTCCTGACTCAGCCTTCCAGACTGCTGGGATTACAAGTGTGCACCACCACATCTGACTTCATTCTGATTTCTTTTTCCCCCTAAAGAGCATGAAGGTTTTCTGGTAACTGAAAAAAATTAAAGCCATAGTTCTAAATACTAGACCTTATAGGGGATATTTTGAAACATATTTATAAAACTAAAAGGATATGTAGAACTAAGTGAGTTAGGTAGAATCGATGGCATCATAACACCAAAAAACACGAGTCACCATTAATATCATTTTCCATCAAGAAGGGGCATTTGTCAAAGGGTTGTAAACTCTGTGGGCTGAAAAGTCCAGTTCATACTGCTCACTTATTTTTCCACTCGTTCAGTTTAATCGAAGAGAGTTAAGGCAAATGTACAAATACAAAATGTAAATAAGATCTGATGTAAATAAGATCTGCTATGGCTGAATCTCCATTTCACTTCATTTTGATCTGAACTCATGTTGTCTTGTTTGAAAAAGTTTTAAATTCATCAGATATTTAGTGGAATAGATTGGATGATTTAAAATGCAGATTTACACAGGGGCAAAAGGTCATTGATTTTTCTTCAAGAAATATTTTCTAGGGAATACATTTACCATTCTCGTGGCATTTTCCATTTTGCTTTGCTGTTGGGTCATGGCTGCGTATGGCTGGTTAATTTACCATCAATTCGCCTCACTGGATCCTGTGACTTTGTGAAACAGGTGAGTGGTCAAATGAGGAAGATGGATTAAGCTGCCTGGAGCCATGGCCTGATCTCAGGTCTCTCTCTGAATTCCCTACCTCTTTCTCTATTTCAAATTAGGGAAAGCCACCTAGCGAAGCTGAGAAATGAGGTGGCTTTTGATGGATCTGTGAATCCTCTCAACAGCCATTTTCATAATGTCCTCTACTTTCCTGGTCGGCATAGACCTCCACTAAGTCAGGCTTGGTTCCTGCTCAGCCATGACTTGAGGGTTTTCCAAGCCTGTATCGTAAACTTGTGTTTTGAGTGCATAACCTTACAATGAAGGCGACATTTCGCGGCTGGACTATTTCTGCTAAGCAAATGATTCTCAGATCCATCCCCAGTCCCTGGCTAGGGTGAAAGGCAGTGTCGCCTCCCAACTGTCAAATTTCTCTGCACAAGTCCCTTCTTAATTTCTTCTCCCCAAAATAGCTGCTTCTGTGGTAAGTGACTTCACGGCAATGCAGTTTCTTAGGATAGAAGTTTTTGTATTTGTTCTTGCACCTACCACCATCTAGTTGTTTACTTGCACAATACATTTCCAGGAATTGCCAAATCATCACTCTCCACCATGACCACCCAACTTTCCCTTCCTTCATTCTTCTGTTGCCTTGACCTTCACGATAGCCTTCAAGCTCATCTCCTTGACGATCTCTTTGCTAATTCACTCTTTGTGACATACTGTGGCTATTTTCTAAGTTGGAAGTCAGACTGTCTCCTCCATCTTCTCAGGCCCTGCACTTGCATCTTACTTTCTCTAAGATGAACGTGAACTTTTCTCTGTATCTCCATCTCTCTGAGGTATCTTCTCTGTATCTCACCTTCCACGTATCTTTCATCTTACTCATGGTGTGTATCTTACATTTTTGCCACAGAGCCTGTCTTTAAGCCCAGCTTTCCTAGAAACACATCGCCAGGCCCTTCCCATGACCATAGCCTGCTAGATGTTTTAAACTCTGAAATGTCTTTCAGTCTGTTTTCCATCTACAGACACTTAAATACTTCCAGGCTCAGACCAAATGCCACCCCCCTGTGACACTTCCCCTAATGTCTCTGAATGGAAATAAAGGCCCCATTCTTCTGCCCCTCTCCAGTGCTGAGCCTGTAACTGTCAGCGATATGTGCATTTAACTGCTCCTGGCAGCAAAATGCTCATTTAACGATGTCTGTCTTCCTCTCTAAGGGACAGCCCCAGAGGTCCAGTCATGTCCCTGTCCTTCTTGGCCCTCACAGCGTCCCCAGGAGAACTCTGCAATTGCAAATGTAAAGCAAATGTTTGCTGAAGGAATAGCCTCACCTACTTTATCTCCACTCAGGAGTAAGCCAGGGGAAGTAGGAGGACACCGAAATATTTACAAAAACCTTTGCACCAGTGACAGCCCCTCTCTGCTCAAAGGTGACTTGGGGATGGGAGGAACTTATCACAGGAATTCTGTGCTGCCTTCTTAAATCTCTCTCTCTCTCTCTCTCCCCATCACTTTTGCTTTTTAAAAGGTAAATACCAAGAAATAAATCAATGCTGGCTGTGGCAGTGGACACCTGTAATCCCAGCAGTCTGGGAGGCAACAAACAAAACGAATAAATAAAAGTAAGAAAAGGACTGAGGATGAAGTTCAATGCAAAGATGCTGGGTTCACTTCCCAGTATCTCTCTCTCTCTCTCTCTCTCTCTCTCTCTCTCTCTCTCTCTCTCTCACACACACACACACACACACACACACAACACACAAATATAATGTTAAAAAATGTGCACAACATAACCAGGCACTGTGTGTGACATATGCCTATAATCGCAGCACTTGGAAGGCTGACATAAGAGGATCGAAAGTTTGAGATTCTGTCTCACAATAAAAAACAAAAAAGGGCTCAGGTTGTAGCTCAGGGCTAAAGTTCAATCCCAGAATCGTAAAAAACATTTAAATATATGAGAGTTTTATTATACTGGGCACAGTCTTTTCCAAGATTTAAAAAAATCCTGATAGGATAGAGATCTCAAAGCTAATTGATGATCAGTTTTAATTCACAAATACCTCCTTCTTGTGTGATGAAAAAAGCCAGCAAAATTTGATCAAAATGACCAATGTGTATGATTTCTGCATTCAAGGTAGCCAGTCAGGTGCTAGACAAATATTCTCCTGAGGCTAGGATGCAGATCTAAGAACATTTCATGATTCACTTGACTTCTCTGTGTATGATAGAGAAGATGGCTAGTTTATTCTGCAAACTCCTGGACAGCAGAATTTCCAAGGCTTCCAAATCCACCTTTCTTCTTGGCTGCCCGGTGTCTAATCTTCTAGAATGAAAACAGCCATATAAATACTCGAGATACTCAACTAATCTGAGCTCACCAGAAGCAAATATAAAGGTCCAAATCTCTGACTGTCAGGTGTTAATCTGGAATATCATTCCACCACCAATGACCTTCTCTGGCCATTCAGACAATGTCAGTTCAAATTTCTTCATTTCCGCCTCTCTTTAACTATGATGGTCAACGCTCCTACAATTCGCATGCTCATTAAGAAATGGTCCATCTGCTTTGCATTAGGGTTCATGGGCTCCCTCAATTGGAAGTAACTCCAGCGCGCTGTGGTAATTGTGTGCAGATGGGACTTGCTCCCCTAAGACCTCAGCCCCCACTGCTGGCGCAGGTCCTCGAGACCGAACCAGCCTCCCGATTGCAGAACCAGATGTGTCAACGGGGTCTCTTCTCAATGTGGTGTCTGTTATGTAAATGATCAGACTATTTCTTCTAAAAATGATTTTTGAACAAATGAGTCATCTGGAATCTAAACTATTCTGTTGAAGAATTTTAAAATGTTGTCATATGTCACTTCATAAGATGAGACAAAGGGGCCCTTTATTTTTTCCTTAAAATGCAAAATGTATTTTGGTGAAATAAAAAAAAATAGAAACCTAGTTCTTTAAAAAAGATTGAAAATAGACTGGGAGAAAAATGAATGATGATAAATAATCAGCAGTTGCCCATCCATGTCAAGGCTTTAAGTATAAGAATGTTTTTGTTGTGATTCTGAATGACATGAAAATGTTCTAGCAATTCAATAATCAACCACTAAGTACCATCTCATAAAGACAGTCAGCACTGTAGGAATTTGTATGTATACCATGTGAAGGCATTGGACCACTGGATTCAGACCATTAAAAATTCATTTGTGAGAAGTTGTATTAGTCCATCTCCAAAGGCTTGAAGTTTGAATTTCAGACATTGAGTTATTGATGGAAAATATTAAATCAATTCAATGATAAAGCTTTTTGAAAAACCCCTGACATATGATTAATCTATGATCTGCCCATGGTGAATGGAGAACATACTTCTTCCAAATCTTCAACTTTTCTCCTTCTCTACCCAACCAATAGCCATGACAGGAAGCCTGAAGAGCCAGTGGGGTTTGCCAGTAAAATAATTAAACATTTCTCCTTCTGTGAGGACAACTAACTGCCATAAACCCAACTTCATACATGAAGGGAGAGGAAATGAACCCCAAACCAACCACTTATGCTCTAATCTATAGAGGACAAGCTTTTTAAACTTTCCACAGCAATATTAAGGTTTCCATTTCATAACATTAGTTCTGGTGTGCTAGCTTTTCAAGTCTTTTATTGTGCTGCTCATCATTTTAATTGAAAATAAAGGAATAGATCTTGGCTGGTTGTTTCAAACTATGCTATAGGTCTAGTAAAGGTAACTTACGGGGAGGCATCAATTAAGCATAGTTTTTCCAGAATAACCCAAATTCAATGCTCAGAAATAATGGAAAATGTAGTTGATCGCATTTTCAAAAACACCCATTGTTCACTAAAACTCAAATTTTCAGTATATAAATGTTTGAAACTATAAAATCCGTATGCCTCATTTTTCTTTTCACAAACACAGTAAGGCAAACATAAAGTATATGTGACTCTATAATTTTTAAAAAGTCAAATCCATAAATGATTGCATGAAAAACAACATAGAGATTAGTATATTTCAATTTTTTCAAAAGTTAAGAAAATAATTTGCATATTTAAATAAGTATCATGTGCATGATTAGCTCAGCAATGAACAGTGGACAGGGTGGCAGTGGTTTTATATCCATTGTTGTCCCCCAAGGCCCTTTATGGGACATTGCAAACCAGATGCAATAAACTAATGTTTACTCTGCTCAAATGTATTAGTACTGGTAGGTGCAGGTGGCACCAGCTCCTTTTAAACTAAAACTAGGAGAGAATTAAGCAAATGTTCTTCAGGATTTCCAGACACCAACCATCCACATGATGACATTTTAATAAGTTAAATAAGCAATGAACGAGAAGGTCATGAGAAATCTACAACTCACTCATTATTTGTGCAATAAAATTGGGTCTTCCATAACGTATACTTGCTAGCTAACTGGCCATCTTCTTCAGAATTGTGGAATGAATTAAGTTTGAGAACTGAGGTACCCCTGTGGTAGAAGGGCTGGGGGTGTAGCTCAGTGAAGGCCTTGGGTTCAATCCCCAGTACTGGAAATAATTGGGTAATGGCCTGTCTTTCGGTTGGCCTCTCATATAATTCAGTGATGCCCAGTGACAGCTTTGGTACACGGTCCTCTTCCGGTGATTGCATAATTCGAACGAAACTGACAGGAGAGCTAGCCCGTGGGAACAGGTGTAGGATACATCTCTCCTACCAGCACTCAGACCACTTAGGGACAGCCTGCGACCTCGGCCTCCACACTCGCAAACTGAGAGCAGGGCGAGTTCATCCCATCCAACCACGGACCCCACTCGTGGAGGAAAAGGATGGCCCAGAGCAAGAGGAGGCAGAGAGGGGCAGGGAAGCCCACTTCACACCAGTCTGTCTGGGGACACCGAGAAGGCTGCTTTGAAGAAAGGAACAGTGACGTCTGGCACTCCGAGGTGGCCAAGGCGGATCTGTGTGTTCACTGGCTGGGTGGCTGTTTTTCTCCTGGAGGAGCCCAGGGCAGGGCCCGACCCAGAGCTTTCCCTGGACCCCCGCCATCAGCAGGAGGCTCCCTTGCTGAGAGTGAGCAAGCAGCTGGCCCTGTGGCTGACAGTGTCAACAGCACTCAAGTGGCTAATTGGCTAAGAGGTCCCGGAAGGTTGTGGTGGTTCTATCTGACCTCTCTCTGTCACACACCCTAACTTATTTGCTGGTGGGACATGGATAGAGACCTGCCTTCCCTGAGGGGCTGCTTGAGCAATGAGAGAAAAATGTCTACCTGTGTGTGCGTGTGTGTGCATGTGCATGCGTGTGTGTGTGTGTGTGTGTGTTCAAATGCCAACAGATTAGCTGCACCATGCCATTATGACACTGGCAGGCCCATTTGTAGTTAGTTCCCCATGAATTCCTGCTTCCCACAAAAATCGATGTTAAGAGGTAGTTTGGTAGGTCTTCTTAGAAAAGTGACTTTAGCATTTTTTACAAGTCTATCTTATGTAGTTAAGCACAGGTTTGAATTGCAAGTGTCTTTGTATAATTAATCACTTATTTCAGCCCTTCCTAGATATTCTTCTTATTATTGGTGAAACAGGTTTATTTGAAATTCATACCAATTCCCAACACTTCTTATAAAAACTCTATATTTTAATTTATATTCCTTTTTCAAAATGCCCTCTTAAAACATCATGTGATTTACAAATGGGCTTATAAAGACATCCTATTTTTATGGTAAAATCTAATAATAAATAGTGTGATCTAAAATAATAGGAAAATTTTCATAATATCTGACATTTTAGAAAATAAATGATTTAGATTTTGCGAAAGTGATTTGATAGAATTTACAAGGTATAAAAATAATAACACTTTAAATGCATTAAAGAAATGCCACTCAGTCAGGGGAAAACAGTAACTAGTTTGAATTTAGGAAGTGATACTTACCCTAGGTTTCCAAGAATCTTAGGAAAGAGTTTATAAAAAAAAAAGAAAATTGCATGGATTTTGTCAATTTCAAAGGAAGGTATTTCAGAAGTAGAGTTAGAGGAAGGTAGGGTAGGTATATTATTTCTGGGACAGGTGTATTACTATGAGGGTAAGAGACTGCCAAACACAGCCAGACGTAACTCAAAACTAGTATTGTTAGTGAATGCTCTTTTACACATATTTTATTTTTTAAAACTAGCAGCAGTTATAAATAATATAATTTGGCATATGAATATTTTAAAAGTGAGGAAAAAGACATATCTATTTCTCCTTTTTTACTTGCTTACTGATTGACTGTACTTCATTCTTCAAATTAGGCCAAAAGGTTGACAAAATATTATAGTCAGAGTATATCTTGATAGTACCCAAAACTAAACATAGCACAACAGAATCAGCTGGGCAGGAAAGAACTCAGTCACACTGAAAGAAAAAGGCAAAAAGCACTTAGCCTTAAGAAGTTAAGTACTCTAGAATTTGCTTTTGAGTGTAAACTATTATATTTGCAGAAATGTGTGTTGAATTGAGTCCTCATCTTTTGGAAGAGGGAAAGAAATTCCTCTGCTTAGAATCCCCACATATGAATCAAAATATTTAACATCTCTATAATGCCACTTTAGCCCCCAGATTCTGCCAACAGAAAAGCTGTACGAGGAGTACTGTGCATTTTTCAAGTGTGCCTGCACTCCAGCCCATTTCCAGGGTTAAATCTTTTTATTCTAATGTACCCAGCAGAACTTAATTGATTTAGTCTTCTAGGCAAAAAAAAAAAAAAAATATATATATATATATATATATATATATATACACACACACACAAAATAAAGTTCCTAGATTGTTACTATTGTACACGTATGTTAAAACATTTATGTCTGATTTACTCTACCTTGAGCTTATTGTGGCTAATCTCTGGGACCCATGAATATTTTAACATTGTACATGGCACAAAATAAACTTCCTTAACGTTTGGTATTTTCTTGTCGCTTTTCCACATGTGAACAACACCCTTTGCCCAAGCACACATCAGCTTCGGTGAAGGTAAAGGTCTTTTGTAACCTCAGGTCTGCTCTCACCTTTGTACAGAGTCTTGGGCACCTGGCAGGTGTGTCCACACCCGTTAGAGCAGCACTTCTTCACCCCCAAGCACTCGCTGTCAACTTCACAGCTCTCCACGCAGGCGGCAGCAAAGCCACTAGCTTTCTCAGGGGCTGGGCAATCCCCCTGCTTCACCAGGAGGATGTACTTGAGGAACTCACAGCTGGTCAAGCACTCATAGTTCTTCTTGGGGAACAGAGGCTGTCAGAAAAAATTTTAAAAATTTTATTTTCATTCCATTGGAGACACATGATGTAGGCCAGTGGTGGAACACCTGCCTGGCTAGCATGCATAATGCTCTGGGTTTGATTCCCAGTAACTGCACATTTAAAAAGATGCATGAAGACTGCTTCAGGGACATCTGAAAGGAAGTTTCACATTTTTATGCTGTCAAAAATTCCCTTGCATCTTTTACAAAATTGATGAATTTGTTTTGTTTGCCCCCAGCAAAATGACATTGAATGGTACTTTCCCAGAAGAATAAAACCCATGCATTATGGTTTGAGATTGCTTGGAGCAGCCCCACTGTGCACACACAAACATTCACACACCTTTACATTCTATCTCAGCTCAAAGAGAGCGGTGAAGAAATTATCATAGGGCTGGGGTGTGGCTCTGTGCCAGAGCAAGTGTTCAGCATGCAGGAGGCTGGCTTCCATTCTCGTCATCAGAAAAAAGCCCCATAATTATAAATATTTACTGAACCTGTTAAATACAATTTGAGAGGCTCTTTTGAAATAGATGCCTTAAGTATTTTTTAGCAAGTCACTTTAGTTTTTTTCAAATACTATAAATACTAAGTAAATACATTATCAGTGGCCCTAAGGAAGTTGTATCATTCGTATAATTGCGACGCACTATTGGTAATAAATCACAGAGTTGTCTAAACCTTTTGATTTGTTTAGTTTTTTTTTTTAGTATATATCTTTGATATATTATACATTCATCCTGAGGAACTGATACACAGACACATCTCATCTTAATCATTTTTACTTTCTCTTCCTCTCCGCTCTGTCCCATCTAGCTCCATTCCCCAAACACTTCCCATCTCTACAAAGTCTAAGGCTAAATTGAGTATGTTTAATAACATCAGCTCTTAGAGTCAATGTGCAGAGTCTTTTATCAGTACTGATTTGCCAATGAGTGGCAAGGCGAAAGAACGTGGACTTTTATACATCGATGTGGACCTACGCTACCAATGAACTAGTCTGAGTTCTGGAGAACATCTTGTTTGATAATATTCTGAATGATCCCAGAATCAATCAACCATTAGTGAATGTGGGAAGGCCTTGATATATTAGAGATTTGACACTGGAAAAGCATGAGCAAGGTGAAGGACTATTTATCAAATCCATCTTTTTCCTTGGGAAAAGGAGTCTAGGGCAGCATTTCAGTCTTGGCTAAGATATGAGCTGCAGTCAGAAGATAATGGCTTTTTTCTGCTGTTGAATTGAAGTTCCTAAAAAGTTTGCTGCTCAGAGAGAGAGAAAGCAGTTCTGTGCTTTGACTCTGCTTTGCCTATCTGAAGAATGGCCAAGACAGCCCCAGCCCTCACCCCAGCCTTACTCTCCTTTTGACTTATAGAAAATACCTGGCTAGATTTCCATCGTAGGGACTAGGGGTGCACTCAGCACCAAAGTCCTTGCCTAGCATGCACAAAGCCATGGGTTCCATCCCCAGCTCAGTAACAAGAACAATAGAAATCTTCCCTAATCCTAAATCTTCCCTAACCCTACCCTAAGACTCCTCTTACCTTTATGAAAGATGGTTACTACCATACCTGCCTGCCCCTGACCATGTCCTTTTAAATCCCTATTCACCTGAAATACGCATGCTCAGTGAGGTTAAGTTCTCAGCCTTCGCTGTAATGACTGGAAATGATCCAGACACCCTGGGTACCACTGCGGTCTTGGCTTTTCAGCAGTAGGGATGGTGCACTCACATTCTCCCTAGATGTGGGTGATGCCAGGAACGTGGAGGGTAAACACCTGCTTTCAATTGCTCTGTGCACAGAAATCAGTGCTGGGTGGGTTTGAGCTCTTATGTACATAAGGCTCAACTTGTACCATAGCTCAGTATACCCAAAACAGTGCAAAGAATGAGGTCTATGAGCCGGGGATTTAGCTCAGTGGTTTCACTGCCTGCTGCACAAGCGCAAGGACCAGAGTTCTATCCCCAGTACCACAATAAACAAACAAAAAACAACAAAAAAAAGAATGAGGTCTAACAGTGGCCCGCCCACCACCCATGGAAGAACTCTCATGGTTTCTTGAAGTTGGAAGTAGGAGATGCCCAAAGAAGGTCTTTCTGTTTGTTATTTGATGCCACATCAGGGTCAGTGGTTGAAATAAATGGGGTAGCATTGGTGGATAGAAACCAGGGGGGAAGATGAAGGTCACGTGGTTCAATGTTGCTCCATTCTCACGAGTAGGGCTCCTTCTGGGTGATTCCTAGCAACACCTGAGCACAACTGCCAGCATGTTACCAACGGCCTCTCACTGATGACCAAATATGGCTCTCTGCCACCTGGTAACACCTGGTAACACTCGCCCAAGTTCTGTCCACGCCTCTTCCCAGATGAAGAGGTGAGATCATCTACTCTTTATTCAGGTAGATGCCTCACT